>NW_027195177.1:217500-298643 GCF_038502225.1 Cherax quadricarinatus
ATGAAAATAGTGACACCTATATAGAATTCGATCACATCTGAGCGCTCGAGGTAGTGTTGGATTTAAATTTATTTTAAATGACAAAATAGTTCACTGCGTCAAGGAAGTAATAAGCAGCCGAACGCCCCACCAAATTTAAAGTTTGACCAACGCATGGAATAAATCTTGCATTTTTTTTTTCGATGGTTTTTTGCTGCATGCCGTTGTGCCTACCAGCCATGTTGGCAGCATTGTAGCAAGACTGACCTCGGCATTTTCTAAAGTTAATTTCATGCTCAGAAGTGAGAGAGTTCAACACTAAATCAGCCATGTTTTCTCCTGAAGGGTCGTTTAGCTCAAAAATATGTTACGCCTTACCCGGAGGTCCTTTAGATTTTGAGGCCCTAGGCTTCAGCCTGCCAAACCCATAGGTAAATCCGGCACTGGCTCGAGGGAGGTATTGCAGGTATCTTATCCAGGTAGATCTCATGCTTGAGGAAGGTATCCTAGGACTCTTTGCCCAGCGTACCTCACACGAGAAAGGTATCCTAAACTCCTAGCCCAGTGTATCTCACTCTCGAGGAAGATAACCTACGTTCCTTATTCCTGTATATCTGAGTCAGCAGTATTAACCTGAGTCAGTAGTGAGTTGATTTGTGTTTCATAATGTTTAACTTGTTTCCTACAAGTCTCATCCCCGGAACAATGAAAAGGATACCAACCAGAAAGAAAGTTAACTGTTTTGCAAAAAAAAGAGGATTTAAGTCGAAAATAAAGGAGAAAGAAATAGGAGTAGTGTCTGCCACTTCTTTTCGTTGATTTACCTTCGATTGTGGTTCGGTCATCGAAAACACAAGAAAAATCGATATTGAAGGTACGAGTGTTTTAGTAACAGAGGAATCCCTAGTAAGAGTTATAACTTAGCTTTTAATAACAGGGATGAGAAAAGGAGGTTAAAGGGTGTATTTTCCTAGGACGTATGAGGAAGATATACTAAACTGATTAGGAAGTATCATGCCTGTTAATGGAAATAGTTCTATTATTTACCTCGTTGGAAAGGAAAATGATGTTTGAAAGAGAATGAGATAATACCTTCTTACTAGTTACAGGTAAACAATGGATATAATTAGGAAGACGGGCGGGTTCCCTGTCATTTGAGGCAGAGGTGTTGACAAGGAAATGTTGTCCAGAGCAAATGGTATTAATTACTTGATGAACAAGTATTGTGAGGAAGTTATATTTCTATTTATTAAGAACTGGGAGCTCTTCAGCGGAGGAAATGACATGTTTTCCAGAAACAAGTAGCAGTTATCTTTACCAGAGGTAACAGTATTAGCTAGGTCACTCGAGGGGTAGCAGTTAATAATAATAATCATAAAATATTTATTTATACAAGTACATGTAGAAGGTATACAGACCTAGCTGACATCAATGACATACTATATAGAAAGCCGCTTGTTATGCTGAGCATTTCCGGCAAATTAGGTCAGTTTTGTCCCAGGATTCGACCCACACCAGTCGACTAACACCCAGGAACCCAGTTTATACTGATGGGTGAAGAGGAACAGCAGGTGTCTTATGGAAACGTCCTAATATTTTCCAGTTGTACCGGAGATTCGAACTCCGGACCTCGGTATGTGAGCTGAGTGCGCTTGCGATCGAACTATGGGACACCCTATGATATGCATCACGCAATGAAATGAAACAAATTGAAAAGCACTGGTGTTCGTAAGCAAAGAAGGGATTAGGGTACTATACAGTAGATTAGTCAGTAAAAGTTATCATTTATTCGATATTATGGATTTTATTAATAACATCTATTCAGAAATATTGGGTAATGATAATAAAAGCAAACGATAAGGAAAGACAATAATGAACAGGGAGAAAATACGTAAGAAACACAATCTTATCATGTATTATACAAACAGCTTTAGAGTTTGATTGCATGTGCAGGAAAAGTCGAAGTTCGTATGATAACTGAGACATAATTATGTTCAAAGAGTGAGGACGTACCTATTGAATGTCGCTTTGAAGTTATTACATTTTTTCATGTTAATAGAAATAACTGGGTGAGTGGGTCTGTAAGTCCGAGGAAATTTAATTGCTGCATAAAAAGGGGCATAAAAACAAGAAAGATGTAATCAAAATTCCTTCTGTTGGGAAAATTAAGATAAACATTTTTAGGTGCGTTATACAGACGCCCAAACTTCGTAAATTTGTAAAGAAAACTTCTCTGGAACTAATGGGTTAAGTCTTCAAAGCAGGCAAATGTAATCTTGGATATTTTAGTCTCAGCGAACTCGTTTTGAACTGTGAATAGAAATCTGAAATGCAACGACTTCCCAAAAATTGTCCAGGATTACTTTGTGGTAAAACTAACTAGAGGTAACAATATGCTTGACATAGTTCTAGCAAATAAATATAAAATCTGAAAGTCATGGATAAGCATGGAACAAGTGACTATAAACCTAAAACTTTTAATAATGCATGGAAGTACAGTAACAATGATGCAGTAGAGGTCTCAGGTTTTCGCTCGGCACCACACAATGGCTTTAATGAACCACTTAGGATAGAATGGAATGATTTCGTCAATATTTATATCGATTAAGATCTTACAGATGCAAACGAAAATTGCTACCGGTATACAGTAATTAAAAAATATATATATACAGGCTGCTAAAAAAAAACATGTATTTAAGACAGAAATATCAGAAATAACACGAATGATGCCGAATGGATGAACACGAGGCTAAAATATCTTTGGGTAAAGAGTTATTTTTTTAGGTGTATCAAGAGTACTGAGGATCATCCTAATTGGAAGCTACAAACACCGCCCCGAGGCACGGCCCTAGACCATGTCTTCTGGTTGCTGACCTGATCAACCAGGCTGTTGATGCCAATTGCACGCTATCCACCGTATGCATTGCATCCCTGTTGATCACAAACTGACTTGAATTATTATGATCAAGGGGGAAGCGCTAAACCCATAGGATTATATAGCGCCTGAGGGGGGATGTGGAAGATATTCAGGTTTAATTCAGGGAACAGATTCAATTCCCTAGATCAAGAGCCCCTCACCAGCATCAAGGAACCTTCCTAGATCAAGAGCCCCTCACCAGCATCAAGGAACCTTCCTAGATCAAGAGCCCCTCACCAGCATCAAGGAACCTTCCTAGATCAAGAGCCCCTCACCAGCATCAAGGAACCTTCCCTGAGGGGAAACTGACTTGAAGAACTTAACAAATTTCTTGAAAACAGTCGTTTGTTTAAAATTTATCTTACTGAGTTCGCTCTGTTTTTACTGGGGATATTTTATACTATCTGATAATACTTTTTGCCTTCATAAGGAGTGATTTCAGGGTGCAGATTTGGAGCTAATCCCTCCATAATTTTGACAGGATAGATTATGATTCTATATATCTTTCTATGAATAAATATATTCAAATTTAAGAAGAGATTAAAAAAAAGAAATTCGAAAGTAAATCCGAAAAATGTCTTCCGAGAATACAGATCAAAGAATAAAGAATAACTTTCATATGAAACTAACTCTGGATCACTTACTGACGATGAGAGGAATATATGTGTAATGTTTGACAACTGTTACCTATTAGTCTTTACACACGAAGAGACAAGAGAAGGAATTCTTAATTATTACAGGGACATTGTAATTAGCAAAGAGGAGCTACTGCAGCCTGATAAATCCCTTTCTCAGATGAACTGTTTTCAAGGATTGTATAGATTGAAATTTGGAAGTTGTAAAGTAAAAGGACACAAGTGCAACTAATGTGACATTTTATTGTGGCAACGTTTCGCTCTCCAGGAGCTTTGTCAAGCCGTTACAAAAGGTACATGGACACAGAGGGTATATATAGGCTCAGAGTGAGGTGCAATGCTTGAGGTAGTAGTAGTAGTGACAAGTTGTAGTAGTAATACAATAGAGTAGAGCAATTAACTCGTACATGAGTAAAAGGATATAAAAGCTATTACTTGGAAGTTGGAGTTCAAGCCCCACGCGTACCTTGGTTTGTTTTGAAGTATGGCATAGCAAAGAAATTGTTAAACAACAAGAAGACATAGAGCAAAAGAGTCTTCTTTGCTATTTGTGTCCATTTACCCAGTAGTCCTTTCAATATATCACTTCAAACGGGTATCGTATATGATAGGTGACTGAAGCCTAATGTAATTTCTATCTTCAAACAGGGAATAGATCAATATCATCTAATTATTGCCAATCACCTTTATCTCATTAATGGGCAAAATTTCAATATCGAAAATGGTGGAAACCGTTTGAAGTTACATTGAAAACAAATTTACTGTCTTTTATAAATAAAATTGAGCGATAAATATTGTTTGACGAAGATTTCAATATAGCTTTTGACAGAGTCCCACACAGGAGCTAGTTTAAGAAACTGGCAGCACTGTTGTTGAGGGTAAAGTTAGTTCAAGGGCAGAGGCTGACTGATAGGTAGCGGAGAACTTTGCGTAAATGGAATGGTGACCAACCACAGGCGACATTAAAAACTAATCATTACGGAGCCATTTTTGGTTCGTTATTTATATTATTGACCTGAATGAAGGCATTGAAGGTGACACGAGTAAATTCGCTGACAGGTCAAGTAATGAATAATTTTGCTGACAATACATAAACAGGCAGAATGATGAACTGAAAGGAATAGTGCAAAGAACGTCACAAAGATTTTGTTAAATTAATGCTATGGTGGGAAAAATAACAGGTAGAGTTCAATGTGAAAAAAATTACAATATCCTAATTACTGGGAATATCACTGGCATCCACATACTAAATAATGTTGAAACTGACCATTGTGGATGTGAAGAATACTTAAGAATGTTTGTTAACAGAAACTTGAGCGAAGGCAATAGTGCCTAAAATGCTCTTCATAAGACCAGTTGACTGTATATTTATGGTATAAAATACCAACAAGATAAAGAATTGATAAATTAGACATGTGCAAATCTTGGGTATCTTTATTAATGAAACGTTTCGCCACACAGTGGCTTCATCATGTGTGGCGAAACGTTTCCTTAATAAAGATACCCAAGAGTTGCACATGTGTCTTATTTATCAACATGTCGGTTCTGTGAACCATTCATCTACAAGATAAAGAATTAGATACCTGTGCAACATCTGGGTATCTTTATTGTAGACAGTTGAACTTCATATATACAAAGGATGAGGTAATTAGTCCCTCATTGTATGAGTTGGTGAAGTAGTGTGAAGAGTATGAAACACAGACATGAAGATTGGCCCTTATAACCTCCTAAACGTCCCCAATACAGACACCTGGATGTTGCACATGTTTAATTCTTCACCAATTGATTTAATGGTTTTTTGTTAATAAACATATTTTATAAATGTACAAAGGTTTATCTATATCTGTGATCATCATTAGTAAAACCTCATTTATAATATACAGTTAAGTTCAGTACCCTAGACATCATACTGAATATAAATGAATGATAGGGAAGATAAGCCGTGAAGACACCGAGATCCTTGAATTTGCACTTTTCTGAATTAAGGGTACGGACCCAGTCCTTTAAGTTATAGGTTACAAGTTATATAAACAGGATTTTGAGAATATTTAACAAAGCAAGAATACAACATTTCGGATAAATTCATATTTAGAAAGGATACTGGAAAGTACAGGTGTAACAATAGAATTCAAGATGTGTGGAACAATCTTTGGAGTTGAGGCGCAGTAGTCAGCCTACCGGCACGAGACGGTTGGCTTTCTGCAGTGCTCCTCAAATGTCAAGTCATATTCTTATGCTCGACGAGAAGCAATACATAGCTAACACTTGAGGAACTTATCTCGGGTTTCCTCCCCAAGAATATGTCATGCACAAGGGGGGTATCCCTATCTACTATCCGGGAATACACCACGCTTGATATATGAACCCTGGGTCTCCTATACAAGTAAATATCACGCTCAAGGCTGAGTAAGGAATCAGTGAGTCTCTTACCCCAGCATATCTCCTCCTTGAGGGAGATATCCTGCGTTCTCTCTACCTACACATCTTACGGGTCACAAAACTGATAATTATATACATAATATCTTCCACTTCCTCTTCCTATATCCCTTCTTACGCCATCCTTCATCCTCTTTCTCCCTCCCTCCCAGCTTTCCTTCCCTCCTCTCCCTCCCCACTTTCTCCATCTCACCCTCCCTTCAACATTTCCTAACCGTTTCCTTATACTCTCCCTAAGTCTTTCTCTCCTTCTCTCCCTACCCCTTTTCTCGCTCCTTCCTTTCATTCCTCACATTTCCATTCAATCCTCTTCGCTCACAGAACTACACTACCCACCACACTCACTGTGGGAACTACACTCTTCACTGTGGGCTACCCACTGCACTCACACCACCCACTGTGGGAACTACACTACCCACCACACTCACTGTGGAACTTACACTACCTCACCCACTCACTGGGGGAACACTCACTGTGGGAACTAACTACACTGGGAACCCACCCACTGCACTCACTGTGGGGGAACTACACTACCCACCACACTCACTGTGGAAACTACACTACCCACCGCACTCACTGTGGGAACTACACTACCCACCACACTCACTGTGGAAACTACACTTCACCGCACTCACTGGGGGAACTACACTACCCACCGCACTCACTGTGGGAACTACACTACCCACCGCACTCACTGTGGGAACTACACTACCCACTGCACTCACTGGGGGAACTACACTACCCACCGCACTCACTGGGGGAACTACACTACCCACCACACTCACTGTGGAAACTACACTACCCACCGCACTCACTGTGGGAACTACACTACCCACCACACTCACTGTGGAAACTACACTTCCCACTGCACTCACTTGGGGAACTACACTACCCACCGCACTCACTGTGGGAACTACACTACCCACCGCACTCACTGTGGGAACTACACTACCCACTGCACTCACTGGGGGAACTACACTACCCACCGCACTCACTGGGGGAACTACACTACCCACTGCACTCACTGGGGGAACTACACTACCCACCGCACTCACTGGGGGAACTACACTACCCACTGCACTCACTGGGGGAACTACACTACCCACCGCACTCACTGTGGGAACTACACTACCCACTGCACTCACTGGGGGAACTACACTACCCACCGCACTCACTGGGGGAACTACACTACCCACTGCACTCACTGGGGGAACTACACTACCCACCGCACTCACTGGGGGAACTACACTACCCACCGCACTCACTGTGGGAACTACACTACCCACCGCACTCACTGTGGGAACTACACTACCCACCGCACTCACTGTGGGAACTACACTACCCACCATACTAACTGTGGTGTGGAGAAATTTTCTCCAGGAGGGGGGTATCAGCCCCCTTCAGCCTCTTTCAGCCCTGAGGGGCCCAGCCCTCTCAGAAGGGGCAAACATCTTGTTTACTGCTACAGCGAGTAATTGATCCCAGATGCAGTACAAGTATGTGACGTGATCAAGCGACCGACGCTCCTTGCAAGACTCCAGTGTTGCAAAGTGTAGTTTAATAAGAGACAGTCCATCTCTTACCTTAGCAGGACAATTAAGGAAAATCCTGCTCCCACTTTATTACCATGGTAAAGATAGTGTACATTGTTGTCTATGCTCAAGACAGCAAGAATCAAGCATCCTGCTTTGCTTCATGGAGGAAGTTTGGCAGGGAAGCAAAAAATACTAGGTCAGCTTTTCCCTTATGTTCTAGGGGCACTGCAGCGGCGTAGGAGGCTGTGAGGTCAGAATACTTTTCACTCTACTGGGAGTCACACTGACGCCAGGATAACCAACGAAGAACACTGATCCGTGCGTTAGTGTGAACAAAGCGTCTCTCAAAACACGATAAACACTTACAGAGAAGTGTGATGAGCTTCTTTAGTGATAAGATTGTGAACAATAAAGACAAACCTTGTGGAACATAGTGTACCAGCGTGCGTATTCCTAGACTATGGAAGACGTGGACATCCAAGGACACTTCAGCTTCTACCAAGTCACCGATACTTGTCGAAGGTGTGAAGAACACCATAGCTCACGCTACAAGAGCAAGGTGGGTTACAAATTTCTTGTAGTACGGGGGACTGTGCAGTTCTTGTGTCGCAAGGAGTTTGTAACCAACCTATAATATAGTCGGCAGTAAGGTGCTGACTTTTGAGTCCACACACGTAAGTTCGTCAGCAATCAGTTAATGAAATATGCTGACATAACACCCCTAGGGGTAAATTATTAACATAATATACTCTATTACAGCCCGTTGTGAAATGGATAAGATAGCTTCTCAAGACCTCGCCTGCAGGAGCGGCTGTGTGGGCAATAGCTGCCCTATGAGCTAAGTACCCCCTATAATCTTTAACCTTAGCTGGTAAACCATTTCTCAACATGTGGAAACTACACTACCTACCACATTAACTGTGGGAACGACGCTACCCACCACACTCACTGTGGGAGCGACACTATCCACCACACTCACCGTGGCGCTACACTGCCCACAACACTCACTGTGGGAACGACGCTACCCACCATACTCACTATGGGAACAACGCTACCCACCACACACAGTGGCAAAAACACTTCACACCACACAGTGGAATATGCTCTACCTTCCACACCTACTGGTGTGGAACTTATTGTAGGAACTATATTACGCACTGTGGGACCTACAATACACACTATGGGAACTACACTAAACACAATTGGAATTACGCTACTCTCAGTGTTGACCTACACTACCCAGTCTGCGTATTTCACTAATCACCACAGTTGCTGCATGGATCCATTAATCACTAATAACTAATTAAGTGCTCGCAGCTTTCGACAGGTAATTAGGAACAGTCTTGAATACAAGCTGGTTACACGAATAGAGAGAAAGATAAAGAGAGGCATAGAAGAGAGGCATAGAAGAGAGGCATAGAAGAGAGGCATAGACGAGAGGAAGAGAAGTGAGACAGAAGAATGGAAAATTTGGACTGTCTTCTGCTTTAACACAAATGTCAATTTATTATATTTGTTGGTGATCTCAGTCAACATACTGAGAGGGACTCTGATGACCTTCTTGCAGTGTTTGACATGAGAAACTTTGCTGCTTTCCCTACTCATATCTCTGGCTCCTCCCTCAACCCAGTAGTGAGTGATCTGTCAGAAGGTATAGTCACTTGTCAACCTCTCGGCTATGTTGGATCATCTGACTACAAGGCTGTCTTTATATTACTGGAGATTCCAAAAGAACGGAGTGAAGAATCTACACGTAGAACTTGGCTGTGGGAAGATGGAAACCGGCCAGCCCTTTGCTTTTAACTCGTCACCTTCGACTGGAATGCCCTTCTCCAAGTTCATGTCGACAACCAAGTGAATGCCTTCAATGGACATATCCCTAATCTCCAACAACGCAACAAATCAATCAGCCTTGGTTCGGCTTTCGTTATAGAGAGGCTGCTACTGGTTTGTAAAAGGCTTGGAGAAGGAATAAGAGGCATCCCACTATCAGTAACAGGAACCTGCACATGCAAGCCTGTAGTCAAATGGGAGAAGTCTAAAAGTCGACCAACTCTAAATGGGAGGCTGATACAAAAAGAAAGCCGGTATCAGGTAGAGTGGGCCCCAAAACCTGGTTGTCCTGGTCAAGGACCGATAAGGATATTCGCCTGGTGAACTTATTCCACCTCTTAATCGACAAGATTGGACCATCTCTACTAGCAGACAGGAGAAAGCTGACCTCTTTGCTAAACACTTTGTTGGCAAAATTCAAGCTCTTGATCCAGCACGGGACCTTCTTTGGCTAGACCCCAGAACTGTGTAAAAGTTGTCAGTGGTGACAATAAGGCAGAGTGAGATGTACTTACTTAAATCGCTGGACCAAAAAAATGCTGTGGGCCCAGATAATTTGAGCCCAAGATTGCTGGGAAGATGTACAGACCAGCTAGCAGCACCTCTAATTCGCATCTATTAGCACTGCCTAGCATTGTCAATGACCTTCTCTGTGGAAAGAGGCTAATGTACTCCCTTTTCACAAAAAGAAGAGCAGAGAGGAAATCAGCGACTACAGAACTATCACACTCCTGTCAATCACTGGCAAGATTCTTGAAACAATAATCTCACGACAGACGACAGAGTTCTTCGATCATAACTCACTTCTTTATGACCGTCAATACGGCTTCAGAAAAGGTTACTCTGCTGCTGATGTTAAACCTTTCTATTAAGTAGCACCAGACATTAGATAAATCCAATGTCAGCTGTGTAGTAGCACTGGACATTGCTCGTGCTTTCGACCGCATACGACACTAGCGACTCGTGGCAAAACTGCAAGCATTGGGAATTGCAGGCTCTACACTATGGCTCCTTAGTGTAAACCCTCAAGGAAATCTAAGCGTATTTCTTAATGGGACAGAGTCAGTAAGACATTCTATGCCTCGAGCCTCGAGTATGTTAGTATAGCATAATGATATCAATGAAATGAAATAAATTGATCAAGTGAAACTGCTAGCACACAAAGTTCCAACTTCATCCTGTTCCATATTTCTATATTTCAGGACAACAAAAAGGCTTTCAAATGACCTGACATACGTAACAACTTTTAGCTTGTAAATAAAGTTAGGAATCCGGAACCTAACCTTGTAAAATCCTGTGAAAAAAGTGAGACAGAGAGACAGAGACACATACGGATACACACACAGGCACAGGCACACACACAGACACAGGGCACAGAAGACCACAGACAGATTATAGGCTAGGTGGCCAAAGACTGCAAACCTCACTCAAGGAGAAAGATCTTGGGGTGAGTATAACACCGAGCATGTCTCCGGAAGCACACATCAATCAGATAACTGCTGCAGCATATGTGCGCCTGGCAAACCTGAGAACAGCATTCCGATGCCTTAGTAAGGAATCGTTCAAGACACTGTACACCGTGTATGTCAGGCCCATACTGGAGTATGCAGCAACTGTTTGGAACCCGCACTTTATAAAGCACGTCAAGAAACTAGAGAAAGTACAAAGGTTTGCGACAAGGTTAGTTCCAGAGCTAAGGGGAATGTCCTATGAAGAAAGATTAAGGGAAATCGGCCTGACGACACTGGAGGACAGGAGGGTCAGGGGAGACATGATAACGACATATAAAATTCTGCGTGGAATAGACAAGGTGGACAAAGACAGGATGTTCGAGGGAGGGGACACAGAAACAAGAGGCCACAATTGGAAGTTGAAGACACAAATGAGTCAGAGAGATATTAGGAAGTATTTCTTCAGTCATAGAGTTGTCAGGCAATGGAATAGCCTAGAAAATGACGTAGTGGAGGCAGGAACCATACACAGTTTTAAGACGAGGTTTGATAAAGCTCATGGAGCGGGGAGAGAGATGGCCCAGTAGCAACCGGTGAAGAGGCGGGGCCAGGAGCTAAGACTCGACCCCTGCAACCACAAATAGGTGAGTACAAATAGGTGAGTACACAGACACAGACACACACAGGCGCACACACACACACACACACACACACATACATAGACAGACACACACAGACACACACACACACACACACAGGCACACACACACATACATAGACACGCACACAGACACACACACACACAGACAGACACAGACACACGGACACACACGGACACGGACACACACACAGACGCACACAGGCACAGGCACACACAGACACAGACACACACAGACACACACAGACACACACAGACACACACACAGACACACACACACACACACACACACACACACACACACACACACACACACACACACACACACACACACACACACACACGCACTGAGGAGGTATCACAGTGGGCGCCTGTGACGAGCGGGGTCCCACAGGGGTCAGTTCAAGGACCAGTGCTATTTTTGACATATGCGAACATGATGGAAGGAATAGACTCTGAAGTGTCCCTATTCGCAGATGATGTGAAGCTGATAAGAAGAATTAAATCGGATGAGGATGAGGCAGGACTGCAGAGAGACCTGGACAGGCTGGACATGTGGTCCAGAAACTGGCTCCTCGAATTCAGCCCTGCCAAATGCAAAATCATGAAGATTGGGGAGGGGCAAAGAAGACCGCAGACAGAGTATAGGCTAGGTGGACAAAGACTACAGACCTCACTCAGGGAGAAACACCTTGGGGTGACCATAACACCGAGCACGTCACCGGAGGCACACATCAACCAAATAACTGCTGCAGCATACGGGCGCCTGGCAAACCTGAGAATAGCATTCCGATACCTTAATAAGGAATCGTTCAAGACACTGTACACTGTGTATGTTAGGCCCATACTGGAGTATGCAGCACCAGTCTGGAATCCACACCTGGTCAAGCACGTCAAGAAGTTAGAGAAAGTACAAAGGTTTGCAACAAGGCTAGTCCCAGAGCTCAGGGGAATGTCGTACGAGGAAAGGTTGAGGGAAATCGGACTGACGACACTGGAGGACAGAAGGGTCAGGGGAGACATGATAACGACATACAAGATACTGCGAGGAATAGACAAGGTAGACAGAGATAGGATGTTCCAGAGAGGGGACACAGAAACAAGGGGTCACAACTGGAAGCTGAAGACTCAGACGAGTCACAGGGATGTTAGGAAGTATTTCTTCAGTCATAGAGTCATCAGGAAGTGGAATAGCCTAGCAAGTGAAGTAGTGGAGGCAGGAACCATACATAGTTTTAAGAAGAGGTATGACAAAGCTCAGGAAGCAGAGAGGGAAAGGACCTAGTAGCGATCAGTGAAGAGGCGAGGCCAGGAGCTGAGTCTCGACCCCTGCAACCACAATTAGGTGAGTACAATTAGGTGAGTACACACACACACACACACACACACACACACACACACACACGCGCGCGCGCGCGCGCGCACAGATCAGAAATATATTTTCATTCTGCTTATTACCCAGAAAACACCTTTGATGAATAGACTAAACTTCCCGGTTTACCTAACTTGAAACAAGTAAGTCTTACCTGCTGTCAAGAAGAAGGGAAGGACCTGCTGTCAAGAAGAAGGGACGGAGGGAGGGGGGGGGGGTCTCCTAGAATGTTCCAAGAGAATTCATATGAGAACTGGAATTGACAAGGGATCGATTATAGAAGAGTGAATGAAAAGGCCCATGGAAAAAAGGCCCAGGGGAAAAAAGGCCCATGGTAAAAAAGGCCCATGGGAAAATGCCCAGGGAAAAAAGGCCCAGGGGAAAAAAGGCAAAGGGAAAAAGGCCCAGGAAAGAAAAGACCCAGGAAAAAAAAAGCCCCATGGAAAAAATGGCCCATGGGAAAAAAGGCCCATGGGAAAAATGGCCAAGGGGAAAAAGTTCAATGGAAAAAAAGGCCCATAGCCCATAAAAAAAAGGCCCATGGGAAAAAAGGCTCATGGGAAAAAAGGCTCATGGGAAAAAAGGCTCCTGGGAAAAAAGGCCCATGGTAAAAACGCCCGTGGTAAAAAAAGAAGGCAGTGTAGAGCAACATCACTCGATACTCAGTGGCTTTCTAGGTACTGTTAGTTGAGATGGATTTAGTCAGAAACTGGGAAGTTCTCTTTTGGGTGTTAAGAAAATATCACTAAGAAAGAAATTGTAATTAATGTTGTAATTAATCCCTCTGTAATTTAAAGGAACAGGGAAACTCCGAAGCTTAAGCTTCGTTATTTTGGTTTACGTATTTAAGGTACTGAGTTGATTTTAGGAGATTCGTGACTTGTACTTTAGTGATTACTTTCTCCCAAGTACTGTACGTACATGATAAACCTACCTTATGGGAAGTTTAACGTCCGTGTACTTGAAATTTCAAGGATATTTTCTTACTCGTCCGAACCCGATAGATTTAGCGTTTTCTTCCATAAACAAAATATATGAATTATTGATGTAATTTGTTACTACTAATATAAAAAATGCAAGACTATTGCTGCAGTATTGGATTTCGTTAATGTTCTACCATCCCGAAGGCTGCATAATTACGTTGCTCAACACACAGTATAGAGTACGTTACCTTCACTCCAAGGTTACGACGTATGATGCGACGTCAACAGCGACGTCGGTAGAGAAGTCAGCACCGACGTCAATAGCCAAGTGTGCAATGAATTTAAAGGCGGAAACAAACACTTGCAGTCTGGCACCTGACTTTTCCACCCATTCAATATATTAATTTTAAAAGTCTCTAGCATATTTTTCTTACAGTATGTTTGAATTCTAAAGTACTTTTTATAAAGTATTTTTCAACGCAGGTTATTCATAAACTGCATAATTTTAAAACAAGTTTTTATAACATATATTCCGTAATATATATGCTCTATAACATGTGTTATATAAAGTATATTTTAAACGTATATTTTTCAACGTTCACTTAAATGTCAATTGGCCCGCTGTAATTTCCTGATTATCCTGGAATCAGTAAGATCAACCACGCGACTAACACCGCTGGGTGAAACAACAACTAACTGGTCAACTGAACCTGACCTTCCCTGGGCTGCCCAGCCACACACCTTGTTGGCTAATCAAAAGCCATGAATGACGTGTGGGGGGCCAATCAGAACTTAAGAATTGCATGTAACTGCCCCATATGTGTGTGTGTATGTACTCACCTAATTGCGGTTGCAGGGGTCGAGACTCAGCTCCTGGCCCCGTGTGTGTGTGTGTGTGTGTGTGTGTGTGTGTGTGTGTGTACTCACCTAGTTGAGGTTGCAGGGGTCGAGTCCAAGCTCCTGGTCCCGCCTCTTCACTGGTCGCTACTAGGTCACTCTCCCTGAACCGTGAGCTTTATCATACCTCTGCTTAAAGCTATGTATGGATCCTGCCTCCACTACATCGCTTCCCAAACTATTCCACTTACTGACTACTCTGTGGCCGAAGAAATACTTCCTAACATCCCTGTGATTCATTTGTGTCTTCAACTTCCAACTGTTGCTGTGTCCCATCTCTGGAACATCCTGTCTTTGTCCACCTTGTCAATTCCTCTCAGTATTTTGTATATCGTTATCATGTCCTCCCTATCTCTCCTGTCCTCCAGTGTCGTCAGGTTGATTTCCCTTAACCTCTCCCTGTAGGACATACCTCTTAGCTCTGGGACTAGTCTTGTTGCAAACCTTTGCACTTTCTCTAGTTTCTTTACGTGCTTGGCTAGGTGTGGGTTCCAAACTGGTGCCGCATACTCCAATATGGGCCTAACGTACACGGTGTACAGGGTCCTGAACGATTCCTTATTAAGGTGTCGGAATGCTGTTCTGAGGTTTGCTAGGCGCCCATATGCTGCAGCAGTTATTTGGTTGATGTGCGCTTCAGGAGATGTGCCTGGTGTTATACTCACCCCAAGATCTTTTTCCTTGAGTGAGGTTTGTAGTCTCTGGTCCCCTAGACTGTACTCCGTCTGCGGTCTTCTTTGCCCATCTCCAATCTTCATGACTTTACACTTGGCGGGATTGAACTCCAGGAGCCAATTGCTGGACCAGGTCTGCAGCCTGTCCAGATCCCTTTGTAGTTCTGCCTGGTCTTCGATCGAATGAATTCTTCTCATCAACTTCACGTCATCTGCAAACAGGGACACCTCAGAGTCTATTCCTTCTGTCATGTCGTTCACAAATACCAGAAACAGCACTGGTTCTAGGACTGACCCCTGTGGGACCCCGCTGGTCACAGGTGCCCACTCTGACACCTCGCCACGTACCATGACTCGCTGCTGTCTTCCTGACAAGTATTCCCTGATTCATTGTAGTGCCTTCCTTGTTATCCCTGCTTGGTCCTCCAGGTTTTGCACTAATCTCTTGTGTGGAACTCTGTCAAACGCCTTCTTGCAGTCCAAGAATATGCAATCCACCCACCCCTCTCTCTCTTGTCTTACTGCTGTCACCATGTCATAGAACTCCAGTAGGTTTGTGACACAGGATTTCCGGTCCCTGAAACCATGTTGGCTGCTGTTGATGAGATCATTCCTTTCTAGGTGTTCCACCACTCTTCTCCTGATAATCTTCTCCATGATTTTGCATACAATACATGTCAGTGACACTGGTCTGTAGAGTAGTGCTTCATGTCTGTCTCCTTTTCTAAAGATTGGGACTACATTTGCTGTCTTCCATGCCTCAGGCAATCTCCCTGTTTCGATAGATGTATTGAATATTGTTGTTAGGGGTACACATAGCACCTCTGCTCCCTCTCTGAGGACCCATGGAGAGATGTTATCTGGCCCCATTGCCTTTGAGGTATCTAGCTCACTCAGAAACCTCTTCCCTTCTTCCTCGGTTGTGTGCACTGTGTCCAGCACTTGGTGGTGTGCCCCACCTCTCCGTCTTTCTGGAGCCCCTTCTGTCTCCTCTGTAAACACTTCTTTGAATCTCTTGTTGAGTTCCTCACATACTACACGGTCATTTCTTGTTGTCTCTCCTCCTTCCTTCCTTAGCCTGATTACCTGGTCCTTGACTGTTGTTTTCCTCCTGATGTGGCTGTATAACAGTTTCGGGTCAGATTTGGCTTTCGCTGCTATGTCGTTTTCATATTTTCGTTGGGCCTCCCTTCTTATCTGTGCATATTCGTTTCTGGCTCTACGACTGCTCTCCTTATTCTCCTGGGTCCTTTGCCTTCTATATTTCTTTCATTCCCTAGCACACTTGGTTTTTGCCTCCCTGCACCTTTGGGTGAACCATGGGCTCATTCTGGCTTTTTCATTATTCCTGTTACCCTTGGGTACAAACCTCTCCTCAGCCTCCTTGCATATTGTTGCTACATATTCCATCATCTCATTAACTGGCTTCCCTGCCAGTTCTCTGTCCCACTGAACCCCATTCAGGAAGTTCCTCATTCCTGTGTAGTCCCCTTTCTTGTAGTTTGGCTTCATTCGTCCTGGCCTTCCTGCTTCCCCCTCCACTTGTAGCTCTACTGTGTATTCGAAGCTTAAAACCACATGATCGCTGGACCCAATGGGTCTTTCATAAGTGATGTCCTCGACATCTGCACTACTCAAGGTGAATACTAAGTCCAGTCTTGCTGGTTCATCCTCTTCTCTCTCTCTTGTAGTGTCCTTTATGTGATGGTACATGAAGTTTTCCAGTACCACCTCCATCATCTTAGCCCTCCATGTATCTTGGCCCCCATGTGGCTCCAGGTTCTCCCAATCGATCTCCTTGTGGTTAAAGTCACCCATGATCAGGAGCTTTGCCCTGCATGCATAAGCTCTTCTGGCCACTGCAGCCAGTGTGTCAACCATCGCTCTATTGCTCTCGTCGTACTCTTGCCTTGGCCTCCTGCTGTTCTGTGGTGGGTTATACATCACTGCTATTACCACCTTGGGACCTCCAGAGTAAAGCGTTCCCGCTATGTAATCACTTTCTTCTCCGCTGTCTCCTCTCTCCAGCTCATCAAAATTCCATCGGTTTTTGATCAGCAATGCCACTCCTCCAACCCCCCTGTTCCTTCTGTCTTTCCTCAGGATCTGGTATCCCGTTGGAAAGATGGCATCTGTTATCATACCTGTAAGCTTGGTTTCTGTGAGAGCTATGATGTCCGGTGATGCCTTTTTGACTCTTTCGTGCCACTCCTCCCACTTATTTGTTATTCCATCAGCCTTTGTGTATGTGTGTGTGTGTGTGTGTTTCTATATATATATATATATATATATATATATATATATATATATATATATATATATATATATATATATATATATACAATAAGGTAACAGTAAACAGGTGATATCAGAATATGCAAAACAACCACTGTGAAAGGAAAGTGAAATTTCAAGCGTTTTCGTGACTTCTTACATTATCAAGGAACTATATATATATAATATATATATATATATATATATATATATATATATATATATATATATATATATATATATATATATATATACATACATACATACATACATACATATGAAATTAGAATTCGGTTATTCTAAAATTTTATGTATTAATGATAGTTTTTTCACTGAAATGGTTTAAATAAAAAGTTAATTTTGCGCTAAACCTGAGTTTGAAACCTTATCTCAGCTATTGTATTAGCTGTATTATATTAGCCTTTATCAATTCTTCGTCTTTCTGTTTGAAATAAAAAATAATTTATTATTGTTTCTTGAAGGTCCTTTTATGAACATTAATAACTTCATTACACATCATCAGATGATTGTATTCTGCTGTCTAACCTAGGAGGTGTTCCTTCATCACTAAACTTTGTATTTAACTTATTTCCGGTGAATTTATTGCAGATAAATTGACAATAGTTAAGTTGTAATAAAGTTGGTAGAATTACCGACAATATGTAAAGTAAAAGGACACAAGTGCAACTAATGTGACATTTATTGTGGCAACGTTTCGCTCTCCAGGAGCTTTATCAAGCCATTACAAACAATACATGGACACAGAGGGTATATAAAGGCTCAGAGTGAGGTGTAATACTAGTGAGGTAACATTTCGATGTTCAGTAGTGGTAGTAGTAGTAGTAGTAGTAGTGGTAGTAGTAGTAGCAGTAGTAGTAGTAGTGACAAAAGTAATACAATATGATAGAGCAATTAATTCGTACATGAGTAAAAGCTTTTATATCCTTTTACTCATGTACGAGTTAATTGCTCTACCATATTGTATTACTTTTGTCACTACCAATACTACTACTACTACTACTACTACTACTACTACTACTACTACTACTACTACTACTACTACTACTACTGAACATCGAAATGGTACCTCACTAGTATTCACCTCACTCTGAGCCTTTATATACCCTCTGTGTCCATGTATTGTTTGTAATGGCTTGATAAAGCTCCTGGAGAGCGAAACGTTGCCACAATAAATGTCACATTAGTTGCACTTGTGTCCTTTTACAATAGTTAAGTTAAAGGCTAAATTCGAAGTTCTTGCTGAAGTTCGTTATTTTTTTTTTATATTTTATTTAAAACAGTGCGATACAAATGACAAATATATTAAAACGATACACGACAAAAGATTACTGCACTAGAATCGCACTTAACCCGAGACCTAATATTGATACCATACAGTACAGTGGTAATACACACTCACACACAACACACCGTATATTACAGTGAATATACACTCACACACAACACACCGTATATTACAGTGAATATACACTCACACACAACACACCGTATATTACAGTGAATATACACTCACACACAACACACCGTATATTACAGTGAATATACACTCACACACAACACACCGTATATTACAGTGATAATACACACTCACACACAACACACCGTATATTACAGTGGTAATACACTCTCACACACAACACACCGTATATTACAGTGATAATACACTCTCACACACAACACACCGTATATTACAGTGATAATACACTCTCACACACAACACACTGTATATTACAGTGGTAATACACTCACACACAACACACCGTATATTACAGTGATAATACACTCACACACAACACACCGTATATTACAGTGGTAATACACTCACACACAACACATCGTATATTACAGTGGTAATACTCACACACAATACACCGTATATTACAGTGGTAATACACACTCACACACAACACACCGTATATTACAGTGGTAATACACACACACAACACACCGTATATTACAGTGGTAATACACTCTCACACTCAACACACCGTATATTACAGTGATAATACACTCTCACACACAACACACCGTATATTACAGTGATAATACACTCTCACACACAACACACCGTATATTACAGTGATAATACACTCTCACACACAACACACCGTATATTACAGTGATAATACACTCTCACACACAACACACCGTATATTACAGTGATAATACACTCTCACACACAACACACCGTATATTACAGTGATAATACACTCTCACACACAACACACCGTATATTACAGTGGTAATACACTCTCACACACAACACACCGTATATTACAGTGATAATACACTCTCACACACAACACACCGTATATTACAGTGGTAATACACTCTCACACACAACACACCGTATATTACAGTGATAATACACTCTCACACACAACACACCGTATATTACAGTGGTAATACACTCTCACACACAACACACCGTATATTACAGTGATAATACACTCTCACACACAACACACCGTATATTACAGTGGTAATACACTCTCACACACAACACACCGTATATTACAGTGATAATACACTCTCACACACAACACACCGTATATTACAGTGATAATACACTCTCACACACAACACACCGTATATTACAGTGATAATACACTCTCACACACAACACACCGTATATTACAGTGATAATACACTCTCACACACAACACACCGTATATTACAGTGATAATACACTCTCACACACAACACACCGTATATTACAGTGATAATACACTCTCACACACAACACACCGTATATTACAGTGATAATACACTCACACACAACACACCGTATATTACAGTGATAATACACTCACACACAACACACTGTATATTACAGTGATAATACACTCTCACACACAACACTATACATTACAGTGATATTGTTTTATTTGTTAAAGAACATGTCTAACAAGGTTACATATTACCAAACATCAAACACTGAAATTATGAAGATTGTACAATAAAACAGATAAAATAAAACAAACACACACAATGACACACATACACAAGCACACACATTACACTACACGAGACTACATCAGGCACATACTAGGTGAGGTTTCTGCCTGTCAACACACACGTATGCAAGACTAATTCTAAGATCTCAGGTGCTTAACAGAGCACCACGATACTCAAAACATTAATTTTGGCGATTATCACGAGATCTTAACATACATAGGTATTTAGTATTCAAAGAAGGAAACGGGATAATACTAAAAGTCACTATAAAAACATCCAATATAACAAAACAAAACTACGATGTGATATTTTACATCTCAGCAAAACAAAGAAAAATAATGCAAGTAGTTACATGTAATATAATATTACTGAAAAGCACACTGTAACACAGCATAAAATATAACATAAAATAAAAACCAATTGCTATATGCTAGGAAACACTTTTTACCACTTACAATTGAATCAAAAACAGTAAAGACACCTATAACATATTTGAGTCTCATTGAAAATTTTCATCATAAAGTCCTTGAAATGATTTATACATGATAAAAAATAATATGCAGTCGTAGTGCTACATATTTCTAAATGATAACTGTGTAGTTGCTGAAACCCTCGGGGTAATAACCCTATTGCCTCTAGATATCAAAACTCAATTATACATCCATATAAACAGCTCTCCATGCTCACACCCAAGTCTAGGAAAATAGCCCGTCGTATCCCCTTACCCATTTTGCAAATCCCATAAATCCCTTAATGTGAAATTTCGATAACCCTCACTAAAATCTCTCTCCCATCTCCCTCCATACACCCCTTTATTTCTACACTGTGTCCTATAAAAAGTTGCTGCCAATGCATTAATTCTTGCACGCACGTCCGCCTCCCTCATAGCCCACATCATGTATATATAATCCGTAATCATATACCCAATCGCATTCTCAACCCTTTTATTCACCCCAGTTATATCTAAACTTAAAACCCTCAAAACCTGCAAACCCCCTCCCCCCACTAACCTTAAAACCTTACCCATCCAAACCCTTATAAGTTCAATACAATCGCAAAAATATACCGTATGATAAATAGTCGCCAATCCTCCACAATCCTTGCATTCCCCATCCTCTCGTATTCTCTTATAGAATAAAACCATTCCTGACGGCAAGATTCCATGTAAAAATCTATACATAACTTCTCTGACTTTAGGTTTTAAACGCAATTTATTTAAACGCCCCCAAATATTATGCCAATCATACATCGGATAAACTCCTTCTACCGCCGCTACCAGAGCCTTACCATCTGCCCTATCAAGATTTCTCAATTTAATTTGTGAGTGATCCCTCACGTTTATGAAGACCCGTAACATTGCCTCACCTATCATGAACTCCAGACCCCCCACCACCGTCGCATATCCTGGTGTATCCTATGAAGACCATCTTCTTTCGCCCCCCCTCCCGCTTATAACTATGTTTTAAATACATACTTATTATCCTCTTTTCGACATCTATAAGACCCAGCCCTCCACGGCCAACCGGGAGTGTGACAACCGCTCTACTTAACCATTCGCTCCCTGTTCCCCAAATGAATCTAAAAACACTTTTTTGTAACCTTTTTAACTCACAACGAAGTATCGGAAATATTACCGTAACATGCCATAGTTTACTATATAATAGCACATTCGTTGTAATCACCCTTTGTTGCAAACTTAAATTAGCAGCTCTTAACCCACTAAGACGCTTCAGAACACTATCAACGATACGCACGGAATTTATTTGTTGTGCTGACTTGATATCATTTACATAAACGATCCCACATATCTTTATTTGGTCCACCCTTTCCCACCTTTCAACTACCATTCCTTCCTCACGCGACCCTTTTCCAAGATTCATATACTTTGTTTTCCCCATGTTGATCGTCATGCCAGTAGCCTTTTCAAAAACTTTCACTAACTTTTCTACCCGAATCAAATCCATGTTTTCTCTCACCAAAATCGTCGTGTCGTCGACATATCCAACAATGCCCGCTCCCCCATCCCTTACATTACCCATCCCCTTTGCTTCCAATAAAACCCTTATCCCTCTATAAAAGGGATCTTGAAAACAAGCAAAAAAAATTTGTGAAAGGGGACAACCTTGACGCAAACCCCTTCCCATCTGAATCCGATCTCCCAACCTCCCATTCACCTGCACACGCAAAGTTGCCTCCTGATACATTAATTTGGCCCATGATATAATTTCCGCCCCAAACCCCTGCCATCTCATGATCTTCCATAACGTCTCCCGTTCCACACTATCATATGCCGCCTCCCAATCTATAGCCAATACCCCCCCCCCTCCCAATCTTACTCTTTCTTCAATAAAACTTCTAATCATACCGTGACCTTCATACATAGACCTGCCCGGCACCCCATATTGTCCCTTGTCAATCACTTTGCCCAGGACTTTTTTTATTCTGTTAGCCAAGATCCTTCCAAAAATTTTATAGTCCCCACATAATAACGAGATTGCACGATAATCTTTAACCGTTAATGGCTCGCCTTTAGGAACTAGGACGACCACAGCCAACCTTTGTTGTTCCCCTAAAACCCCATCCCGCTTCATGATATTGAATAAACGTACCAAAAACCCCTTTAAAACGTTCCAATTTTGAAGATAAAAGTCGCTGGGCAACCCATCTATTCCTGGCGCCTTACCCAATTGCGCCCCAGATAAAGCCTCCCAAGTCTCACACTCCGTTATCGGCCCTCCCAACATCAAACGATCATGCTCCTCCAGCTCACAACGCACAAACCTACCGATTGACTGCAATGCAATTTCACTTATTCCAACACTTTGCGTTTTCATTTTAACCCAAGCATCAATATACCCACTCATACCCTCCGTCGTCGTCAACACC
Organism: Cherax quadricarinatus; assembly: GCF_038502225.1. NCBI lineage: Eukaryota > Metazoa > Arthropoda > Malacostraca > Decapoda > Parastacidae > Cherax > Cherax quadricarinatus. The sequence continues at coordinate 240,950 of NW_027195177.1, forward strand.
TGATTCACTCTATACCCCTGCATACCTACCTGGACATTCAACCCCATTAACTCCATTGCTTTGCGACGTCTGTGTTGATTCCTCAACACACACGCCGACGGCCGATCTCCCCACAAAACCACTTCGATTCCACCCTTAAGCCTTTCCCCATCAAACCTTTCGTTTTGTAAATTTCGTAGTTGCTCCTTAATTCGTTCAATTTCTGTAACAGGATAATTAGCATTCGCTTGTACATAGCAGTCGCGCAACTGCCCCTCTAAATATCGTTGGAAACCATACTGTAACTGATTATATCTCACTCCCTGACTAATATAATATTCCTTAATTCGCTTTTTGGCTATCCTTTCCCACCAATTAACCAAAGCCACATCTCCAGGTGCTTCAACCACAAGGCGTTCCCACATATGCCCAAAAGACAAACGACTTTCCTCTCTCTTCAATAACTTTACATTTAATTTCCAAAATGACAGACCCCTTCTAGGCACACCCTCAATATCTACATCCATTACAACTCCTCTATGATCCGAAAAAAACACATTTATCACACTCACTCTCCGCACTGTAACCGCACTAGACACGTACATTCTATCCAATCTCGCCGCATAATCTCGTCTAATGAAAGTATGCTCCACCATGCCACCCCCCCCACACACATCCATTAAACCCACACTCGTCAATAAATCTCCCAGGAACCCCAAGCAACAACCCGCTCCTCGAGGCTCCACATCTTTTCGTCGTATTACACAATTCCAGTCTCCCCCTATTATCGCTACATTTGGTAAACTACGTAGATAATATACTAATACATCTTGTACAAAATGAGTTTTAAGTCGTACATCTCCCTCGGCCGGCCCATATACACCTACAAAACTTATATGTACTCTACCCCATAAACCATCCACCCTAATCACTCTCCCCTCCCCCCTTTCACTATGGCGTACTACAAACGGGCTATTTTCCTTTACCAGAATGGCGACGCCTCCTTTTAACCTCGTCGCATATTCCATATACACATCGTAACCGTCCATTTCTAACTCATATCCAATTCTGTAATTGTGTTCTTGGATAAATACCACATTCACATCTAGACGCACCAAAAATTCATTAAACCACTTTCGCTTCCGCTCAGATCTCAAACCGTTAATATTTATTGTCAAAACCTTAAAGTCAATTAATGGGATTTTCCTTTCGTTCTAGGTATAGACTTTTCACTTATACATTTTACAACACCTCTATCCCTCTCCCCTTTTTTTGGGAATCACCTTGATAAACTCTTGTTTCGTGGATTCACTGTTCCCTTTCCTCTGTACATCCGCCCAAGACTTTTTCCCTGGCCTTTGGGCAGGAGTAAGCACGTCGTCTGAGTCTGATGGGGTCGCAGTTCGCTTTCGCGTCCTACCCTCCACCTGCATTGGGATTTCTTTAGTACTATCATGATGCACCTCCACTTCTGCTATATTCACCATCATACCATGCGACACACCAGACTCAATGCTTTCATCCGTCGCCTCACCATGATGCTCAACCGATCCCAAAATTGCACCTGGATCCTCCACACGGTTGACGATCGACTCGTCTAACAATACATCCAGTGCCTTCACTAAAGACGCCGCTACATCCTCGTCCCCCATAGTGGGCAGAGTCTCTTCAAATACTTTATTTATGTCCAGTGACGGTGATTCTTCTCGCTGTTTTGCATCCTCCAAAGCATTCTCCTGCGCTTTTTCTATCTCTTCACTCCAAGATGTCCGTTGTCCTCGACCTCTTCCGATTGTTGCTGTTGCGATATTTGGAGATTCCCACGACGCTTACCACACTGTGCCGCTATGTGGTCATACGACCCACACAGCCGACACGTACGACGTTGCCCCGCATATGTTACATATACTTGAGTTCGAAATGCTTGCAACATAATATAGGACGGTATGGGATGGCGTAAGGTCATTTTGACTGAATATGTTCCCTCCAAACTTCCAGCATAAGGTCCAGCGGCCCACCGACCTGCAGAGGCCATATGAACCGTACCATAATTACGTAGTTCATCTTTTATAACAAATTCAGTCGCCTCAAAAGGCACATTCCTTATTTTAACCCATGTGTAGTGTCGTGATACATCATGAAGACGTACTGATACAGCTGAATTGACGGCTATAATGGTCTCTTGATACTTATCCACCACCGCTTCATAGACATTTGCTGACGTCATTTTAACGAAGATCCGTGTCGTCCCATTAAGTGCTACACCACATATCTCTTCATTTGCGATACCGTAGGTATCACGGATAATCGCCGGTAGTAACAAGTCCATCGTGGCTCCGGTGACAGCCCCACGGGTCAACTCAACGCAAACAGTGTTGATGCGCCTGTAGCTATGCAGCGCCATGTTGGTAAATGAGCAGCGCACGTCCTCACTACTCAAAGGTTGTGACGAACTGAGGTAGCTCGCCTGAAAACAGCAGAGGGGTGCAGAGCACAACCGCACTCTACCGTGGTCAGGCAGCGAATGAAACCAGGATTAGGTCCTGCGACACATTCTCCCGCCTCAGGAGAGAGAACAACGTTCACATTGCCTTAACCACTACAAGAATTCAGTGCTGTTTTGTAGCCAATACAGCAGTCAAGTGTTGTCTTGGCTGAATTTATGCAAGGAATTCAAAAACCGTTCATGATACCTACAACACGTCCTTAGAATACCTTCCTACTATTCAAGATAGTTTGGAATTAATGAACTGTATCCGGTATAGGTATTAAAAAATGAGACAATTTCCAGACCTTTATACGATACAATTTGCAATTGTTTCCTCATTTCTTTGCAATGCTTTGCATCGGTCTGATAAATTACGATCATAACTGGCAAAGAATAAATTAAGCAGAAAATTATCTTGTAAATTGGAATCCTGTTCTGTATTTTTCAGAGATCTACAGGAAATGTTCCTCATTCATAACTTAGTTATTTTGAACTTAGAATCATTTGGAAAACCAGGGAAATTTAGGTGAAATATAGTAGATTAAGCAAAAGTTTATTTGTAGTTGTTTAAATACATAATTCGGACAGACTGGTCGCCATAAGTTTCTTTCTCCTACGTGCTGGTTATTTGTGAATTGTTCCATTCACGGTATTGTGCCTTTTTGTTCTTCCCGAGTTGTTTAAAAAAAAAAAACTGTAAACAGCTCGTTTACGAACATCATGTAGTTTACAACATCATCATGAGCCACAGGTTAGCCACAGAGACGGAGGGAGAGAGGCGGTGACAGAGAAAGACAGACATCACATCACTTGAGGTGTCAGCCGTGCACGTAATTGATCCACTCAACTATTAAGTTGAGACACAAATCTCTAGGACTTGTTTTAATTAGTTGTGGGAACTTCACACTCTGAGCGAGTGACTCATCACATCCACTTTTAATGATTGTAATTTTTCTTCTTTCTCCACAACTCCAGGAAAATATTTCTTTGCCTAATAAGCAATTTCTCTCGAATTAAATTCGGATTTATATCTTCTGTATATAGCAATATTGTCAACTCGCAATTTCCAAGTGATTTTGCTCATTTCTCTATTCTCATCAAAAGTGTCTGATAATAATATATTTAAAGTGAAACTGCTGCTTGCACATATATATATATATATATATATATATATATATATATATATATATATATATATATATATATATATATATATATATATATATATATATATACATATATATATATATATATATATATACATATTATATATTAGGAAAGGTAGGGGGTGTGTGGACCAGGTGTTTACAGTGAAACATATAAGTGAACAGTATTTAGATAAGGCTAAAGAGGTCTTTGTGGCATTTATGGATTTGGAAAAGGCGTATGACAGGGTGGATAGGGGGGCAATGTGGCAGATGTTGCAAGTGTATGGTGTAGGAGGTAGGTTACTGAAAGCAGTGAAGAGTTTTTACGAGGATAGTGAGGCTCAAGTTAGAGTATGTAGAAAAGAGGGAAATTTTTTCCCAGTAAAAGTAGGCCTTAGACAAGGATGTGTGATGTCACCGTGGTTGTTTAATATATTTATAGATGGGGTTGTAAGAGAAGTAAATGCGAGGGTCTTGGCAAGAGGCGTGGAGTTAAAAGATAAAGAATCACACACAGGGTGGGAGTTGTCACAGCTGCTCTTTGCTGATGACACTGTGCTCTTGGGAGATTCTGAAGAGAAGCTGCAGAGATTGGTGGATGAATTTGGTAGGGTGTGCAAAAGAAGAAAATTAAAGGTGAATACAGGAAAGAGTAAGGTTATGAGGATAACAAAAAGATTAGGTGATGAAAGATTGAATATCAGATTGGAGGGAGAGAGTATGGAGGAGGTGAACGTATTCAGATATTTGGGAGTGGGCGTGTCAGCGGATGGGTCTATGAAAGATGAGGTGAATCATAGAATTGATGAGGGAAAAAGAGTGAGTGGTGCACCTAGGAGTCTGTGGAGACAGAGAACTTTGTCCTTGGAGGCAAAGAGGGGAATGTATGAGAGTATAGTTTTACCAACGCTCTTATATGGGTGTGAAGCATGGGTGATGAATGTTGCAGCGAGGAGAAGGCTGGAGGCAGTGGAGATGTCATGTCTGAGGGCAATGTGTGGTGTGAATATAATGCAGAGAATTCGTAGTTTGGAAGTTAGGAGGAGGTGCGGGATTACCAAAACTGTTGTCCAGAGGGCTGAGGAAGGGTTGTTGAGGTGGTTCGGACATGTAGAGAGAATGGAGCGAAACAGAATACCTTCAAGAGTGTATCAGTCTGTAGTGGAAGGAAGGCGGGGTAGGGGTCGGCCTAGGAAGGGTTGGAGGGAGGGGGTAAAGGAGGTTTTGTGTGCGAGGGGCTTGGACTTCCAGCAGGCATGCGTGAGCGTGTTTGATAGGAGTGAATGGAGACAAATGGTTTTTAATACTTGACGTGCTGTTGGAGTGTGAGCAAAGTAACATTTATGAAGGGATTCAGGGAAACCGGCAGGCCGGACTTGAGTCCTGGAGATGGGAAGTACAGTGCCTGCACTCTGAAGGAGGGGTGTTAATGTTGCAGTTTAAAAACTGTAGTGTAAAGCACCCTTCTGGCAAGACAGTGATGGAGTGAATGATGGTGAAAGTTTTTCTTTTTCGGGCCACCCTGCCTTGGTGGGAATCGGCCAGTGTGATAATAAATAAAAAAAATATATATATATATATATATATTATTGTGCCCACGAACGAGTGGGATTGATCAATAACATCACTGCGACTAGCCAAGGACTCGAACCCATGCTACTTTGGCCTGCCTCATGGTAGACGAAAACTCATGACCCCTTAATCCATTGGACCATACAATCCATTGGATTAAGGCGTCATGAGTTTCCGCCTACCATGAGGCAGGCAAAACTAGCATGTGTTTGAGTCCTTGACTAGTCGCAGTTTTGTTACATATATATATATATATATATATATATATATATATATATATATATATATATATATATATATATATATATATATATATATATATATATATATATATATATATATATATATATGTCGTGCCGAATAGGCAGAACTTGCGATCTTGGCTTAAATAGCAACGCTCATCTTGCCATATAGGACAAGTGAAAATTTGTGTATGCAATAATTTCGCCAAAATCATTCTGAATCTAACGAAAAAAATATATTTGATTGTGTTTGTTTAGTACTAAATTATTATAAACGTATTTAAAATATATTTCGTTGGGTTAGACTAAGATAAATTGCTCTTGTTATAATAAGGTTAGGTAAGTTTTCTAAGAATCTTTTGGTGCAAAATTAAACATTTTTACATTAACCTTAATGAAAAAAATATATCTTTAAACGTATAAGAAAAAAAATTCAGAAAGGACTTAATTTTAAATGAGTTCTTGCTAATTGACCAGTTTTACATATTCGGCACGACATTATATATTACCTGGAGACCTGGAGAGAGTTTCGGGGGTCAACGCCCCCGCGGCCCGGTCTGTGACCAGGCCTCCTGGTGGATCAGCGCCTGATCAACCAGGCTGTTGCTGCTGGCTGCACGCAAACCAACGTACGAGCCACAGCCCGGCTGATCAGGAACTGACTTTAGGTGCTTGTCCAGTGCCAGCTTGAAGACTGCCAGGGGTCTGTTGGTAATCCCCCTTATGTGTGCTGGGAGGCAGTTGAACAGTCTCGGGCCCCTGACACTTATTGTATGGTCTCTTAACGTGCTAGTGACACCCCTGCTTTTCATTGGGGGGATGGTGCATCGTCTGCCAAGTCTTTTGCTTTCGTAGTGAGTGATTTTCGTGTGCAAGTTCGGTACTAGTCCCTCTAGGATTTTCCAGGTGTATATAATCATGTATCTCTCCCTCCTGCGTTCCAGGGAATACAGGTTTAGAAACCTCAAGCGCTCCCAGTAATTGAGGTGTTTTATCTCCGTTATGCGCGCCGTGAAAGTTCTCTGTACATTTTCTAGGTCGGCAATTTCACCTGCCTTGAAAGGTGCTGTTAGAGTGCAGCAATATTCCAGCCTAGATAGAACAAGTGACCTGAAGAGTGTCATCATGGGCTTGGCCTCCCTAGTTTTGAAGGTTCTCATTATCCATCCTGTCATTTTTCTAGCAGATGCGATTGATACAATGTTATGGTCCTTGAAGGTGAGATCCTCCGACATAATCACTCCCAGGTCTTTGACGTTGGTGTTTCGCTCTATTTTGTGGCCAGAATTTGTTTTGTACTCTGATAAAGATTTAATTTCCTCATGTTTACCATATCTGAGTAATTGAAATTTCTCATCGTTGAACTTCATATTGTTTTCTGCAGCCCACTGAAAGATTTGGTTGCTGTCCGCCTGGAGCCTTGCAGTGTCTGCAATGGAAGACACTGTCATGCAGATTCGGGTGTCATCTGCAAAGGAAGACACGGTGCTGTGGCTGACATCCTTGTCTATGTCGGATATGAGGATGAGGAACAAGATGGGAGCTAGTACTGTGCCTTGTGGAACAGAGCTTTTCACCGTAGCTGCCTCGGACTTTACTCTGTTGACGACTACTCTCTGTGTTCTGTTAGTGAGGAAATTATAGATCCATCGACCGACTTTTCCTGTTATTCCTTTAGCGCGCATTTTGTGCGCTATTACGCCATGGTCACACTTGTCGAAGGCTTTTGCAAAGTCTGTATATATTACATCTGCATTCTTTTTGTCTTCTAGTGCATTTAGGACCTTGTCGTAGTGATCCAGTAGTTGAGACAGACAGGAGCGACCTGTTCTAAACCCATGTTGCCCTGGGTTGTGTAACTGATGGGTTTCTAGATGGGTGGTGATATTGCTTCTTAGGACCCTTTCAAAGATTTTTATGATATGGGATGTTAGTGCTATTGGTCTGTAGTTCTTTGCTGTTGCTTTACTGCCCCCTTTGTGGAGTGGGGCTATGTCTGTTGTTTTTAGAAACTGAGGGACGACCCCCGTGTCCATGCTCCCTATCCATAGGATGGAAAAGGCTCGTGATAGGGGCTTCTATATATATATATATATATATATATATATATATATATATATATATATATATATATATATATATATATATATATATATATATATATATATTAGTGCCGAATAGGCAGAACTTGAGATCTTGGCTTAAATAGCAACGTTCATCTTGCCATATAGGACAAGTGAAAATTTGTGTATGCAATAATTTCGACAAGATCATTCCGAACCTAACGAAAAAAATATATTTCACTCTGTTTGTTTAGTATTAAATTATTGTAAACAAATCTCAAATATATTTAGTTGGGTTAGGCTAAAATAAATTGTTCTTGTTAAAATAAGGTTAGGTAAGTTTTCTAAGATTCTTTTGGAGCAAAATTAAATTTTTTTACATGAACTTTAATGAAAAATATATATATCTTTAAACGTATAAGAGAAGTTTTCAGAAAGGACTTAATTTTAAATGAGTTCTTGCTAATTGACCAGTTTTACATATTAGGCACGACATATATATATATATATATATATATATATATATATATATATATATATATATATATATATATATATATATATATATATATATATATATATATATATATATATATATATATATATATATGTATATATATATATATATATATATATATATATATATATATATATATATATATATATATATATATATATATATATATATATATATATATATATACAGGAAATGGGTCTCATCCTGAATCCATCCAAATGTGAAATCATCTCAGTCAGTCAACAAGTGATAAATGCAGTGAGATCAAAACTACCAGGAGCAGCAGTCATTGCCCCCACAAATAGTGTCTTGCTAGGAGCACCTCTGGGAAGCAATGCCATTGACACAATTCTCAGGAAGAAATTGGAAGAGTTAAGGAGGATGGAACAACGAATAGGCAATCTGGACACCCACGATGCCTTGTACCTTCTCACAAAGTGCTGGAGTCTGCCCAGGTTGACATATTTCCTAAGATGTGCACCTTCATATGATAACCCTATACTGCACGAATATGACAGTATTCTGAGGCAGATTTTTACGAAAGTACTTAACCTTACTCTAGAAGACGGGCAGTGGAACCAAGCTACACTTCCAGTCAGACTAGGAGGCATTGGTGTCCGCAAGTCATCACAGATTGCGTTACCTGCTTTTCTGTCCTCGTGTATTGCATCCAGAGAGCTTGTAGCAGCGATTCTCCCTGAACATCTTAGGGACAAGATAGGAGCCCAGGACCAAAAATTCATTGACGGAGCAATGATCTGGGATAATCTAACGGGCTCAGGAGCCAGACCTGCTCCCCCCAACAACTACAAACAATCGCACTGGGATGGTCCAATAGTGGAAAATATTGCCTCAACAATGCTTCAGAGTGTGTCAGGGAAGGATAGAGCCCGCCTCCTGGCAGTGAGAGCCCCTCATGCTGGGGACTTTCTGTTGGCTGTTCCCAACTCCAGCCTTGGCACACGTCTCGACCCACAGACCATCCGCATCGGTGTTGCCCTTCGACTTGCCTCCCCTATTCTCGCCGAACACAGGTGTATTTGTGGCAGTGAAGCAGCAGACCGATTCGGGTACCATGGTCTTGTGTGCCGTAAATCCGAGGGAAAGATTGCAAGACATGAGGAGGTTAATAACATTATCAAGAGGAGCCTCACAACAGCTGGATGCCCAGCAGTAAGGGAGCCACTCCAACTATGCAGATCTGATGGCAGCCAGAAGCGTCCAGATGATATCACCCTTCAAGCCTGGACAGATGGGAAGCAGGTGGTGTGGGACTATACATGTGCATCTACCTTGGCTGATACCTATCTCCAATACACCAGGGAGGAAGGAGGGGCAGCTGCCAGCTTTAGGGAGTCCCAAAAGTCTAGAAAATATGGAGAACTTGCCAATCATTATATGTTTGTTCCCATAGGCTCAGAGACCCTTGGCTCATGGGGAAAGAGTGCATCTAATTTCCTTAAGGAGCTGGGAAAAAGACTCATCAGGGTAACTAGGGATCCCAGGGCAGCTAGTTTTCTGTTCCAGCGGCTCAGTGCGGCTGTTCAAAGGGGTAATGCATGCTGCATTTTGGGCACACGCCCCAGCTCTGAGGAGCTGGATGAGATTTTCGCCTTATAATCGGTGATACACACGCAACAACATGTACCGTATATGCCACCTTTATATCAACAATGTATCTCTTAAATCTTCTGTACCATATTATGTAATAAAATATTCCTATTGGTAAAAAAAAATAGTTTAAAAGATGGGGTGGTAGGGGAAGTGGAATATTCAAATGGCTTCAGGAAGAAATCCAAATATTCTTCCTTGAAGCCTTTTTATCCACTTCTCCGAGGCTATGGGTCCCACAATTTACACCAGAGGTGGACCCCATCCTATATATATGTAAATATATATATGAGAAGTTTTTACAAAGTAGAAGTGATGCAAGGAGGGAAGAGTATATGGAGAAAAAGAGAGAGGTTAAGAGAGTGGTGAAGCAATGTAAAAAGAGAGCAAATGAGAGAGTGGGTGAGATGTTATCAACAAATTTTGTTGAAAATAAGAAAAAGTTTTGGAGTGAGATTAACAAGTTAAGAAAGCCTAGAGAACAAATGGATTTGTCAGTTAAAAATAGGAGAGGAGAGTTATTAAATGGAGAGTTAGAGGTATTGGGAAGATGGAGGGAATATTTTGAGGAATTGTTAAATGTTGATGAAGATAGGGAAGCTGTGATTTCGTGTATAGGGCAAGGAGGAATAACATCTTGTAGGAGTGAGGAAGAGCCAGTTGTGAGTGTGGGGGAAGTTCGTGAGGCAGTAGGTAAAATGAAAGGGGGTAAGGCAGCCGGGATTGATGGGATAAAGATAGAAATGTTAAAAGCAGGTGGGGATATAGTTTTGGAGTGGTTGGTGCAATTATTTAATAAATGTATGGAAGAGGGTAAGGTACCTAGTGATTGGCAGAGAGCATGCATAGTTCCTTTGTATAAAGGCAAAGGGGATAAAAGAGAGTGCAAAAATTATAGGGGGATAAGTCTGTTGAGTGTACCTGGTAAAGTGTATGGTAGAGTTATAATTGAAAGAATTAAGAGTAAGACGGAGAATAGGTTAGCAGATGAACAAGGAGGCTTTAGGAAAGGTAGGGGGTGTGTGGACCAGGTGTTTACAGTGAAACATATAAGTGAACAGTATTTAGATAAGGCTAAAGAGGTCTTTGTGGCATTTATGGATTTGGAAAAGGCGTATGACAGGGTGGATAGGGGACCAATGTGGCAGATGTTGCAAGTGTATGGTGTAGGAGGTAGGTTACTGAAAGCAGTGAAGAGTTTTTACGAGGATAGTGAGGCTCAGGTTAGAGTATGTAGGAAAGAGGGAAATTTTTTCCCAGTAAAAGTAGGCCTTAGACAAGGATGTGTGATGTCACCGTGGTTGTTTAATATATTTATAGATGGGGTTGTAAGAGAAGTAAATGCGAGGGTCTTGGCAAGAGGCGTGGAGTTAAAAGATAAAGAATCACACACAAAGTGGGAGTTGTCACAGCTGCTCTTTGCTGATGACACTGTGCTTTTGGGAGATTCTGAAGAGAAGCTGCAGAGATTGGTGGATGAATTTGGTAGGGTGTGCAAAAGAAGAAAATTAAAGGTGAATACAGGAAAGAGTAAGGTTATGAGGATAACAAAAAGATTAGGTGATGAAAGATTGAATATCAGATTGGAGGGAGAGAGTATGGAGGAGGTGAACGTATTCAGATATTTGGGAGTGGACGTGTCAGCGGATGGGTCTATGAAAGATGAGGTGAATCATAGAATTGATGAGGGAAAAAGAGTGAGTGGTGCACTTAGGAGTCTGTGGAGACAAAGAACTTTGTCCTTAGAGGCAAAGAGGGGAATGTATGAGAGTATAGTTTTACCAACGCTCTTATATGGGTGTGAAGCGTGGGTGATGAATGTTGCATCGAGGAGAAGGCTGGAGGCAGTGGAGATGTCATGTCTGAGGGCAATGTGTGGTGTGAATATAATGCAGAGAATTCGTAGTTTGGAAGTTAGGAGGAGGTGCGGGATTACCAAAACTGTTGTCCAGAGGGCTGAGGAAGGGTTGTTGAGGTGGTTCGGACATGTAGAGAGAATGGAGCGAAACAGAATGACTTCAAAAGTGTATCAGTCTGTAGTGGAAGGAAGGCGGGGTAGGGGTCGGCCTAGGAAGGGTTGGAGGGAAGGGGTAAAGGAGGTTTTGTGTGCGAGGGGCTTGGACTTCCAGCAGGCATGCGTGAGCGTGTTTGATAGGAGTGAATGGAGACAAATGGTTTTTAATACTTGACGTGCTGTTGGAGTGTGAGCAAAGTAACATTTATAAAGGGATTCAGGGAAACCGGCAGGCCGGACTTGAGTCCTGGAGATGGGAAGTACAGTGCCTGCACTCTGAAGGAGGGGTGTTAATGTTGCAGTTTAAAAACTGTAGTGTAAAGCACCCTTCTGGCAAGACAGTGATGGAGTGAATGATGGTGAAAGTTTTTCTTTTTCGGGCCACCCTGCCTTGGTGGGAATCGGCCAGTGTGATAATAATAAAAAATATATACATATATATATATATATATATATATATATATATATATATATGTATATATATATATATATATATATGTATATAATATATATATATACATATATATATATATATATATATATATATATATATATTTATATATATATATATATATATATATATATATATATATATATAAATATATATATATATGTATATATATATATTATATATATATATATATATATATATATATATATATATATATATATATATATATATATATATATATATATATATATATATATATATATATGTCGTGCCGAATAGGCAGAACTTGCGATCTTGGCTTAAATAGCAACGTTCATCTTGCCATATAGGATGAGCAAAAATTTGTGTCTGCAATAATTTCGCCAAAATCATTCTGAACCTAACGAAAAAAATATATTTCACTGTGTTTGTTGGGTATTAAATTATTGTAAACAAATCTAAAATATATGTAGCTGGGTTAGGCTAAAATAAATTGCTCTTGTTAAAATAAGGTTAGGTAAGTTTTCTAAGATTCTTTTGGTGGAAAACTAAAATTTTTTACATTAACATTAATGAAAAAAATATATCTTTAAACGTGTAAGAGAAATTTTTTGAAAGGACTTAATTTTAAATGAGTTCTTGCTAATTGACCAGTTTTACATATTCGGCACGACATATATATATACATACATATATATATATATATATATATATATATATATATATATATATATATATATATATATATATATTTATATATATATATATATATATATATATATATATATATATATATATATATATATATATATATATATATATATATATATATATATATATATATATATATATATATATAGTCCTGAGTTAATAGATGAGGAAATATCCAAAATTTATGAAATAGGTAATCATTTAAAATACCCAAGAAATGTAATTGATAAATCTTTTAAAGTTGCTAGAAATACTTTTTACAATCCAAAAAGGGACAATCAGCCTTATTCAACTAAAAATATGTTGGTTCTCCCTTACCATGAAAACTTGGTTGATATGCCTTCTCTTCTTAAGACTTTTAATATTAAAGTTGTATTCAAAAATCTTGATACAGTAAAAAAAACTTTTGATAAAGAATTCCCCCCAAAATGCTGATGGATGTGTCTATAAGATTCCTTGTAAAATTTGCGATAAAGTTTATTACGGTCAAACTGGTAAAAATCTCGAACTAAGATTAAAACAACATAAATATAGCATTAGAACTGGACAAGATTCCAATGCTCTATTTATTCATGTAAGAGATTTTAACCATCCAATTGATTTTCAAAAAGTTGAGAAAGTAGTATCAAGCAAGTCCATGGTCGACAGGAATATAATTGAATCTTGTTTCATAAAAAGCAGTTTTGACAATAATATGAATATTTTCTTTGGTTTATATAAATTAGATCCATTTATAATTAATAGAATTTGGGAAGAATTTAATAATACACTGGACAAATAATAATTTTAAAAATTTTCTTGGGTAGAATAGTTTGTTGGTGAGTTGTGCAAAGGACCTGTCCAGTTGGGCCGGCGCGCGTCAGGTGTTTAACCGTTGTGGGATCTGATAGTGAGGTGTTGGCCAGACCCCCTTATATACCTTCCTTGGATGCTTTACTTTCATAGTTCCTTGATAATGTGAGTAGTCACGAAAGCGCTTGGAATTTCTCTATTCTTTCAGAGTGGTTGTTTTGCATATATATATATATATATATATATATATATATATATATATATATATATATATATATATATATATATATATATATATATATATATATATATATATATATATATATATATATATATATATATATATATATATATATATATATATATATATATATTTTTTTTTTATTATCACACCGGCCGATTCCCACCAAGGCAGGGTGGCCCGAAAAAGAAAAACTTTCACCATCATTCACTCCATCACTGTCTTGCCAGAAGGGTGCTTTACACTACAGTTTTTAAACTGCAACATTAACACCCCTCCTTCAGAGTGCAGGCACTGTACTTCCCATCTCCAGAACTCAAGTCCGGCCTGCCGGTTTCCCTGAATCCCTTCATAAATGTTACTTTGCTCACACTCCAACAGCACGTCAAGTATTAAAAACCATTTGTCTGCATTCACTCCTATCAAACACGCTCACGCATGCCTGCTGGAAGTCCAAGCCCCTCGCACACAAAACCTCCTTTACCCCCTCCCTCCAACCCTTCCTAGGCCGACCCCTACCCCGCCTTCCTTCCACTACAGACTGATACACTCTTGAAGTCATTCTGTTTCGCTCCATTCTCTCTACATGTCCGAACCACCTCAACAACCCTTCCTCAGCCCTCTGGACAACAGTTTTGGTAATCCCGCACCTCCTCCTAACTTCCAAACTACGAATTCTCTGCATTATATTCACACCACACATTGCCCTCAGACATGACATCTCCACTGCCTCCAGCCTTCTCCTCGCTGCAACATTCATCACCCACGCTTCACACCCATATAAGAGCGTTGGTAAAACTATACTCTCATACATTCCCCTCTTTGCCTCCAAGGACAAAGTTCTTTGTCTCCACAGACTCCTAAGTGCACCACTCACTCTTTTTCCCTCATCAATTCTATGATTCACCTCATCTTTCATAGACCCATCCGCTGACACGTCCACTCCCAAATATCTGAATACGTTCACCTCCTCCATACTCTCTCCCTCCAATCTGATATTCAATCTTTCATCACCTAATCTTTTTGTTATCCTCATAACCTTACTCTTTCCTGTATTCACCTTTAATTTTCTTCTTTTGCACACCCTACCAAATTCATCCACCAATCTCTGCAACTTCTCTTCAGAATCTCCCAAGAGCACAGTGTCATCAGCAAAGAGCAGCTGTGACAACTCCCACTTTGTGTGTGATTCTTTATCTTTTAACTCCACGCCTCTTGCCAAGACCCTCGCATTTACTTCTCTTACAACCCCATCTATAAATATATTAAACAACCACGGTGACATCACACATCCTTGTCTAAGGCCTACTTTTACTGGGAAAAAATTTCCCTCTTTCCTACATACTCTAACTTGAGCCTCACTATCCTCGTAAAAACTCTTCACTGCTTTCAGTAACCTACCTCCTACACCATACACTTGCAACATCTGCCACATTGCCCCCCTATCCACCCTGTCATACGCCTTTTCCAAATCCATAAATGCCACAAAGACCTCTTTAGCCTTATCTAAATACTGTTCACTTATATGTTTCACTGTAAACACCTGGTCCACACACCCCCTACCTTTCCTAAAGCCTCCTTGTTCATCTGCTATCCTATTCTCCGTCTTACTCTTAATTCTTTCAATTATAACTCTACCATACACTTTACCAGGTACACTCAACAGACTTATCCCCCTATAATTTTTGCACTCTCTTTTATCCCCTTTGCCTTTATACAAAGGAACTATGCATGCTCTCTGCCAATCCCTAGGTACCTTACCCTCTTCCATACATTTATTAAATAATTGCACCAACCACTCCAAAACTATATCCCCACCTGCTTTTAACATTTCTATCTTTATCCCATCAATCCCGGCTGCCTTACCCCCTTTCATTTTACCTACTGCCTCACGAACTTCCCCCACACTCACAACTGGCTCTTCCTCACTCCTACAAGATGTTATTCCTCCTTGCCCTATACACGAAATCACAGCTTCCCTATCTTCATCAACATTTAACAATTCCTCAAAATATTCCTTCCATCTTCCCAATACCTCTAACTCTCCATTTAATAACTCTCCTCTCCTATTTTTAACTGACAAATCAATTTGTTCTCTAGGCTTTCTTAACTTGTTAATCTCACTCCAAAACTTTTTCTTATTTTCAACAAAATTTGTTGATAACATCTCACCCACTCTCTCATTTGCTCTCTTTTTACATTGCTTCACCACTCTCTTAACCTCTCTCTTTTTCTCCATATACTCTTCCCTCCTTGCATCACTTCTACTTTGTAAAAACTTCTCATATGCTAACTTTTTCTCCCTTACTACTCTCTTTACATCATCATTCCACCAATCGCTCCTCTTCCCTCCTGCACCCACTTTCCTGTAACCACAAACTTCTGCTGAACACTCTAACACTACATTTTTAAACCTACCCCATACCTCTTCGACCCCATTGCCTATGCTCTCATTAGCCCATCTATCCTCCAATAGCTGTTTATATCTTACCCTAACTGCCTCCTCTTTTAGTTTATAAACCTTCACCTCTCTCTTCCCTGATGCTTCTATTCTCCTTGTATCCCATCTACCTTTTACTCTCAGTGTAGCTACAACTAGAAAGTGATCTGATATATCTGTGGCCCCTCTATAAACATGTACATCCTGAAGTCTACTCAACAGTCTTTTATCTACCAATACATAATCCAACAAACTACTGTCATTTCGCCCTACATCATATCGTGTATACTTATTTATCCTCTTTTTCTTAAAATATGTATTACCTATAACTAAACCCCTTTCTATACAAAGTTCAATCAAAGGGCTCCCATTATCATTTACACCTGGCACCCCAAACTTACCTACCACACCCTCTCTAAAAGTTTCTCCTACTTTAGCATTCAAGTCCCCTACCACAATTACTCTCTCACTTGGTTCAAAGGCTCCTATACATTCACTTAACATCTCCCAAAATCTCTCTCTCTCCTCTGCATTCCTCTCTTCTCCAGGTGCATACACGCTTATTATGACCCACTTCTCGCATCCAACCTTTACTTTAATCCACATAATTCTTGAATTTACACATTCATATTCTCTTTTCTCCTTCCATAACTGATCATTTAACATTACTGCTACCCCTTCCTTTGCTCTAACTTTCTCAGATACTCCAGATTTAATCCCATTTATTTCCCCCCACTGAAACTCTCCTACCCCCTTCAGCTTTGTTTCGCTTAGGGCCAGGACATCCAACTTCTTTTCATTCATAACATCAGCAATCATCTGTTTCTTGTCATCCGCACTACATCCACGCACATTTAAGCAACCCAGTTTTATAAAGTTTTTCTTCTTCTCTTTTTTAGTAATTGTATACAGGAGAAGGGGTTACTAGCCCATTGCTCCCGGCATTTTAGTCGCCTCATACGACACGCATGGCTTACGGAGGAAAGATTCTTTTCCACTTCCCCATGGACAATAGAAGAAATAAAAAAGAACAAGAGCTATTTAGAAAAAGGAGAAAAACCTAGATGTATGTATATATATATATGCATGTGCGTGTCTGTGAAGTGTGACCAAAGTGTAAGTAGGAGTAGCAAGATATCCCTGTTATCTTAGCGTGTTTATGAGACAGAAAAAGAAACCAGCAATCCTACCATCATGCAAAACAGTTACAGGTTTTTGTTTCACAGTCATCTGGCAGGACGGTAGTACTTCCCTGGGTGGTTTCTGTCTACCAACCTACTATATATATATATATATATATATATATATATATATATATATATATATATATATATATATATAATTAATGTCACTCTAAAGAATCAGAGTTGACTTAAGCATACTGGAGCCTTACCTCCATAACTGGAAATTTATGGAATCAATACTTGTCAAGGCAATTCGTAGCCATCTTGAAAGGCATACATTGATTAATGAATCTCAACACGGTTTTACAAAGGGGCGTTCCTGTCTTACGAATTTACTAACTTTTTTCACTAAGGTATTTAAGGAGGTAGATCATGGTAATGAATATGATATTGTGTATATGGACTTCAGTAAGGCTTTCGATAGAGTTCCACAACAGAGGCTATTGAGGAAACTTAAGGCACAAGGAATAAGAGAAGAAATTATTTCCTGGATAGAGGCATGGCTGACAAATAGACAGCAGAGTTTGCATAAATGGGGAGAAACCAGAATGGAGGCACGTCACAAGCGGTGTTCCTCAGGGGTCAGTGTTAGGCCCGTTGTTGTTCACAATTTACATAAACGACATAGATGAGGGAATAAATAGCGACATAAGCAAATTTGCCGATGACACCAAAATAGGCCGTCCAATTCATTCTAATGAGGACACTAGAGCACTCCAGGATGATTTGAATACAGATGCTATGGTCGGAGAAGTGGCAGATGCAGTTTAATATAGACAAATGTAAAGTTCTAAATGTTGGACAGGAAAATAACCATGCCACATGTAAATTAAAGAATGTAGATCTTAATATTACTGATTGCGCAAAGGATTTAGGAGTTCTGGTTAGCAGTAGTTTGAAACCAAGACAGTGCATAAGCGTTCACAATAAAGCTAACAGAATAAACTATACCACGAACGGGGATAGAACCCGCGATCAGAGAGTCTCAAAACTCCAGACCGTCGCGTTAGCCACCGGACCAGCTAGCCACAAAAAGATTCATCCAACTAGGTATATTTCTACACCATAGGAAGGTTAGCATAGACACCACTGTGACCACAAATGCAAGTTTTTACAGACGAATCTCCAGATAGCGTGGCCGTGACGAACTCTAGCTCAAGTCCCCTCAAAACTGTCAACATGACTCACGAAATCGTAATGACACGATTGCAAACAAACCATACCACGGACGGGGATAAAACCCGCGATCAAAGAGTCTCGAAACTCCAGACCGTCGCGTTAGCCACGGTCTGGAGATTTGAGACTCCGGGATCGAGGTTCTATCCCCATCCGTGGTATGGTTTGTTTGCAGTTGTGTCATTACGATTTCGTGAGTCAAGCTAACAGAATCTTTTGCTTCATATCAAGAAGTATAAATAATAGAAGTCCTCAGGTTGTTCTTCAACTCTATATATCTTTGGTTAGGCCTCATTTAGATTATGCTGCACAGTTCTGGTCACCGTATTACAAAATGGATATAAATGCACTGGAAAACCTACAAAGGAGGATGACAAAGTTGATATCATGTATCAGAAATCTTCCCTATAAGGATAGACTGAGGGACCTGAATCTACACTCTCTAGAAATGCGTAGAATTAGGTGGGATATGACTAAGGTGTATAAATGGAAAACAGGAATTAATAAAGAGAATGCAAATAGCGTGCTGAAAATATCTAGCATAGAGAGGACTCGCAGCAATGGTTTTAAATTGGAAAAATTCAGATTCAGGAAGGATGTAGGGAAGCACTGGTTTGGTTGTGGATGAGTGGAGCTACTAGATCAGTTGTCGTTCTCCTTCCTTAGTGAATGGGACCTGACCTGACTACCATAAGGCTGGTGGGTGAATTGGACCTGCCTCGCAAGGGCCAGTAGGCCTGTTGCAGTGTTCTTTCTTTCTTATGTTCTTATATTC
Organism: Cherax quadricarinatus; assembly: GCF_038502225.1. Classification (NCBI taxonomy): domain Eukaryota; kingdom Metazoa; phylum Arthropoda; class Malacostraca; order Decapoda; family Parastacidae; genus Cherax; species Cherax quadricarinatus. Next base: position 260,333 of record NW_027195177.1, read on the forward strand.
TTAAAAAGCTGAGAAATGAAGACAAATAATCTGTTAACATTTATCTACTTGTCCTCGGTTTAAAACTTGAAGTCGTTGTTATCTACACTGCAAACAACTCAGTGTCAACCACAATACAGCATTAAGAAACAATGTACCACATTCGAGATAAATGGATGAACATAATTGCCTACCTGAAGGCATAAAATGGTCGACTGTTAGGGCTCTGCGTGAACTCCTGCCTGCCAGAGATGATTCCCAGATTTGTGGGCAAGTCTATCCTCTGGAAATCAGACACACGCTCGCTCGATCCACCTGCAAAAATAATGTTCTGTCAGTGATAGGTAACATCCAGAGAAAATTTTCTTTTCCAGAGTATTAGCAGGTATCAGGACCAGCTGTCATCAAAAATATTTTTTAAACGCACTTTCGTCAAAGCGTGACTCTTTAATATATTTGAACATTAAAATGGTATATTTACTGGAATGTATAGAGACACCAATGCAATATTACAGACTCAAAACCATTTATCACATATTTCAGACTATTTAAAATTTTTATCAATGGTTTATAAAACTGGCAAGATGATCAATGAGTCACTGGCTTCTTCAGTCAAATACAGAAAATAACGAAAGAAGATGAGAAGGAGTTTGAAGTTATCAGTTCTCTCAGTCAGTAGTCGATGTATTCATTCCATCATCTTGATAAAATACTTGGTAGTGCCCACAAAGACGGTCCAAAAGTCTAGCGTAAGTGGTGTCTGAGACTCGATCCATAATGTCATTTGCTCGAGGTAGAAGGTAACCATCAGGTAGAGTTAGAACATTTATTTTACGGTAGTCAATATACATTTTTACCCACCAGGTTTAGGTATTATTATGCATGGCAAAACCCATGTTCCAATGAAAAGTTTAACTCATCTTGTAAAAACTTTTGTTTACCAGGACTCATTGTGCATAGAGTTTGCTTGAAAGGGACAGCACCTTGAGCATTAATATTGTTACCATAATGTACATTGCTGAGGAACGTCTCTGAAGGGACACATAAACTCCAGGGTCAGAGATTTAATTTCAGTTGCCTCATCAGCTGACAAATTTTCTGAATATTTGTTTAGACTCTGATGTACAAAAGTGATCTAGAGGCGCCTCTGTTCTCTTTTTAAAACCTGGAAGTTCACTCTAATCTTCAGTTTGCTAAGGTAGGACTGAGGTCGTCGGAAGGGAATCACCATGATGCGCTTTGACCTAATTGTTGTGGTGTAAGTGTTTTGATCATCTCTTCTCAGGAGTCCGAAATAAGTAGTTCATATCATTTCTCTCTTCACAAATTCTAACGAATTTGTGAAGAGACAAATATGGCTTATAAAGAATGTTTAGAATTTGTGAAGAGACAAATATGGCTTATAAAGCATGTTTAGAATTTGTGAAGAGACAAATATGGCTTATAAAGCATGTTTAGAATTTGTGAAGAGACAAATATGGCTTGTAAAGCTTGTCCAGGTACAAACCTGTGTGCCATTACTTTATCTCCAGCAGTGAATGATCTTGGTACAGCATTTTTATCATATTGCTTTTTAATAAATTCTTGCGGCTAATTCACCAGCAACCATAAGCTGTTGTTGCATCAAAGCAAGAGTTGTACTGACTTTATTGGCCTATTTACTTAACCAAACCATATAGAAGCTCAAAATAATTACTGCCAAGAATTTTTTGTTCACTCTCTCTAATAACGAAAAGTAATAAGAATAATCTTTCATTACAGTCTTTTTAATATCTGATAGAGAAAACTCGCATCATACATTTAAATAACCGGAGGAATGCTACAAGGCGCCTTAACACTGCATATAAGCAGTGTTAATTGCAGAGTGTAACAAAGCCTCCCTAATACCTTGGACGTGAAATCAGAATCTTGATCGGACTGAATCTCCCAAGGAAATCCAACTTGGGAGAAGAAACGTATCAGGATCTGATCAATGGAATGAAAATTAATCTGCCTTATATGAATGCCATCAGGATAACAGGTCGAGCAGTCCATTATTGTGAGTAAATATTGGTTACCAAGCTTCATTCTCGTAACTGAAGTAACACAGTCAATAACGAGTTGTAAGAAGGGTTCTACTGAAGCAGGAATGGGCACAAGAGAGGCCGGTCTTGGAGAATTATTTAATTTGCCAATTAATTAACACGTTTGACAATTCCTAACATACTGACTTTTTCATCTTGGACTATATGAAATTCTTCGCGAATATGCCCACAGTCTGTTTCACACTAAGATGTCCATCGAGAAGACTTTTATGAGAAAAGTCCATAGCTTGCGTACGAAAGGACTCAGTCAAAGTCAGATAAGATAAGATAAGATAAGATTTCGTTCGGATTTTTAACCCCGGAGGGTTAGCCACCCAGGATAACCCAAGAAAGTCAGTGCATCATCGAGGACTGTCTAACTTATTTCCATTGGGGTCCTTAATCTTGTCCCCCAGGATGCGACCCACACCAGTCGACTAACACCCAGGTACCTATTTGCTGCTAGGTGAACAGGACAACAGGTGTAAGGAAACGTGTCGAATGTTTCCACCCGCCGGGAATCGAACCCGGGCCCTCCGTGTGTGAAGCAGGAGCTTTAGCCACCAGGCCACCACCAGGCCACCAGTCCTCTCATTTGTAGAAGACCGAAGAGTAAACTTATCCAGTAAGATACTATTACTGTAGTAATAACGATAATCTGAAGCCTTAACTTGTTCCTCAGAGACTATCATCCCTATTTCTCTCCAGAGTGCGATCGATGAAATGCTCTTTAAAAATATCATCGTCACTGTGTGGTAACACTTGTATTCTAACCAGGCGTCCCATTACCTACGTTCATCGTAGCTGCTGGACAAAGTATTTAAAATGACTGAACTACATGTTGTCCTAAGTCGTCAGTGTTTACAACAGGAGAAAGTGGCAAGACCGCATTCTGTGTCCTTGACCTTGCATGAGTGTGGTCACCCGTGCAAGGGCAATAGAATTAGTTTTGTGCTTCCAGGACGTAATTCTCTTCAGTGGAATTATTTATCACCAAGAGTTACTTAGGAATACTAGATGCTCCAGTGACGTTATTACCTAAAGGAAGAACATATTTCATGGGAAACTTCCCTGAAATTCCTACTGTTATATATCCAATTTAGAATATATGTAGGTTTCGTAAAGAGGTATTCTAGCAATATGCCATTCACGTGCTTCTCAGAGGACGTCCATTTTCATATATGTTTTCTATGACACAGGCACTGATGTATCCTGTATTAAAGTTAAACATACATCTATGTCATGAAAACAAACAATTTCCTAGAGAGTCCAGTCCATCCTTCCCTAGGGAGCAAAAGTGCATCACACCCGACTGCACTGTTTCCCCAGGCAGTTTACACCCTGGTAATCATCTGTGCTCAGAAATATTCTGAGGTGAAGAATTTAACTGTGGTTGTGACGCTGTTTCCTTATATTAATTATTGTAGTGTTGTGGTTTTAGAAACCAGTCTTACTCATCAGAAGGATCCATAAAATAACTGTACCTTTACTGTGATCTCTGTGTTACCAAGGTTTCGCAGAAGATTACCGAAGGTGAGTATACTTTTGTGTACATCATGATGGATACCTTTAGTCAGACGTCAGACGGGTGAGTAACCACAGTTGTCATAGCCATTCTATCTTGTCCATTCCGTCTTTGTAATTTGAAGCAACGGTCTTATGTGTGACACCACTTTACTTACAATACAAACAATAAAATGTTTTTTTTCTCCTTTTCCATTTCCATATTTCAGTTCATAGACGGGTTTGGACTAGGTCGGACTGTTAGCTGGGTAAGAGGAAGATGGCTGGGATCGATTCTGTGGTAACGAATTCCGAAAGCTTTTCTTTTGAGAGGAAATAGTACTTAATTTGCCCTTACTCTTGCAGGAACCTTTATCAACAACGATATTCTTATCCAAAATATCTCCATGAAATTTGTCTATCATGTACTCTTGGATAGATGGAGGAAGACAAATGCAAAACTATTCCATTAAGAATATTTGTGACAACCCCTTCAAAGGTTTCAACTCGCTCTGCTCTACACCACCTTTGAAAGACAACCTTCTCTTTAGCAAATTCATGATCTGCAGTAACGAACTAACAGTCATGTGTCCTCCGAAAATACAACCTTCCTTTTTCTGTACACAAAAAAATTTAATAGTTAATATATCTTATACTACTATTTCTACTACTAATAATAATAATGCTGAAGCCGAGTCTATCAGCATGAGTCTACTGGGTTCCACTTTCTCCAGCTAAGAACAGGAAACTGAGGCTACAATGCGCACCGACTCACCAAAATTGGACAGATGAAGATTAGAAAAACGTCGCCGAATCTGACAAATCACAGTTTCTTCTGCGACATGCAGATTATAAGGTCATGACTGTCGTAAACTTTTGGGATGTGTTGGAATGGGAGATTCACAACATAAATGTACAACCGACAAATCTACAGCAAGTGTGATGTTATCATGTCTGTGGAAAATACTGTATATATTTTCCATTAATTCAGTATTTATATGTATATAGATGGCCGTACTGTATTTAATAACATTTATGTCATAGAAAATGAGAAACTGAACATGGGGAGAAGGGTCAGTCGCCATTGTTAATTTGAATTGGATACAACGTTAGTGTAATGGGAAGGAATTTTCGTGCTATAGAGGTTAAAATTGGGCTGGCACCTCTCAAATAGGACGCGAGATTGTTGGATGTGCATTCCTGCATAACTTGAGATATCAGGAGACAGGACAGGACAACTCCAGGAACCTCAGATAAGCTGTCTAATTTATGTTTAATTTCTGGCCAGTAAAATTTTCATAAATGTAGGCAAAAGGGGGGGGTCCTGTACATGACACATTAATCTCCAGTCAAATTGGTGAGTGATATTAAGATATATTTTCCTTCTGTTATGTAATTGTGAATATATATAACCATTTTTTTATTATTTTTAATGTACAGTACACAAAATTTATATATTTACCAGTATTCTTGGTTATACATATTTCATTGGTAATTAATAGGTCCAGAGCAACTTGTGGATATGACAGTGGTAGGTATCGAAGGGGGACATTTTTTGCCACCTAGATGTCCCAAATTCCTACATGTCTAACTGATAAATAATAATTATCTTTTCATTTACTGTTATGTATATAATGATACATTCAGATAAATGCAATTTTCCACAATGTCAACATGGACAGAATCCATAAGGAATGTTTCCGGCAACTTGTTGAATCAATGCCACGAAGAAGTCAGGCCGTTTGGGGGCTAAGGGGCGGTCCCTTTCCTGGTGATACAAGGATGTACCTATATATCTATTTATATATATATATATATATATATATATATATATATATATATATATATATATATATATATATATATATATATATATATATATTTTTTTTTTTTTTTTTTTATTATGATTCCCACCAAGGCAGGGTGGCCCGAAAAAGAAAAACTTTCACCATCATTCACTCCATCACTGTCTTGCCAGAAGGGTGCTTTACACTACAGTTTTTAAACTGCAACATTAACACCCCTCCTTCAGAGTGCAGGCACTGTACTTCCCATCTCCAGGACTCAAGTCCGGCCTGCCGGTTTCCCTGAATCCCTTCATAAATGTTACTTTGCTCACACTCCAACAGCACGTCAAGTATTAAAAACCATTTGTCTCCATTCACTCCTATCAAACACGCTCACGCATGCCTGCTGGAAGTCCAAGCCCCTCGCACACAAAACCTCCTTTACCCCCTCCCTCCAACCCTTCCTAGGCCGACCCCTACCCCGCCTTCCTTCCACTACAGACTGATATACTCTTGAAGTCATTCTGTTTCGCTCCATTCTCTCTACATGTCCGAACCACCTCAACAACCCTTCCTCAGCCCTCTGGACAACAGTTTTGGTAATCCCGCACCTCCTCCTAACTTCCAAACTACGAATTCTCTGCATTATATTCACACCACACATTGCTCTCAGACATGACATCTCCACTGCCTCCAGCCTTCTCCTCGCTGCAACATTCATCACCCACGCTTCACACCCATATAAGAGCGTTGGTAAAACTATACTCTCATACATTCCCCTCTTTGCCTCCAAGGACAAAGTTCTTTGTCTCCACAGACTCCTAAGTGCACCACTCACTCTTTTTCCCTCATCAATTCTATGATTCACCTCATCTTTCATAGACCCATCCGCTGACACGTCCACTCCCAAATATCTGAATACGTTCACCTCCTCCATACTCTCTCCCTCCAATCTGATATTCAATCTTTCATCACCTAATCTTTTTGTTATCCTCATAACCTTACTCTTTCCTGTATTCACCTTTAATTTTCTTCTTTTGCACACCCTACCAAATTCATCCACCAATCTCTGCAACTTCTCTTCAGAATCTCCCAAGAGCACAGTGTCATCAGCAAAGAGCAGCTGTGACAACTCCCACTTTGTGTGTGATTCTTTATCTTTTAACTCCACGCCTCTTGCCAAGACCCTCGCATTTACTTCTCTTACAACCCCATCTATAAATATATTAAACAACCACGGTGACATCACACATCCTTGTCTAAGGCCTACTTTTACTGGGAAAAAATTTCCCTCTTTCCTACATACTCTAACTTGAGCCTCACTATCCTCGTAAAAACTCTTCACTGCTTTCAGTAACCTACCTCCTACACCATACACTTGCAACATCTGCCACATTGCCCCCCTATCCACCCTGTCATACGCCTTTTCCAAATCCATAAATGCCACAAAGACCTCTTTAGCCTTATCTAAATACTGTTCACTTATATGTTTCACTGTAAACACCTGGTCCACACACCCCCTACCTTTCCTAAAGCCTCCTTGTTCATCTGCTATCCTATTCTCCGTCTTACTCTTAATTCTTTCAATTATAACTCTACCATACACTTTACCAGGTACACTCAACAGACTTATCCCCCTATAATTTTTGCACTCTCTTTTATCCCCTTTGCCTTTATACAAAGGAACTATGCATGCTCTCTGCCAATCCCTAGGTACCTTACCCTCTTCCATACATTTATTAAATAATTGCACCAACCACTCCAAAACTATATCCCCACCTGCTTTTAACATTTCTATCTTTATCCCATCAATCCCGGCTGCCTTACCCCCTTTCATTTTACCTACTGCCTCACGAACTTCCCCCACACTCACAACTGGCTCTTCCTCACTCCTACAAGATGTTATTCCTCCTTGCCCTATACACGAAATCACAGCTTCCCTATCTTCATCAACATTTAACAATTCCTCAAAATATTCCTTCCATCTTCCCAATACCTCTAACTCTCCATTTAATAACTCTCCTCTCCTATTTTTAACTGACAAATCCATTTGTTCTCTAGGCTTTCTTAACTTGTTAATCTCACTCCAAAACTTTTTCTTATTTTCAACAAAATTTGTTGATAACATCTCACCCACTCTCTCATTTGCTCTCTTTTTACATTGCTTCACCACTCTCTTAACTTCTCTCTTTTTCTCCATATACTCTTCCCTCCTTGCATCACTTCTACTTTGTAAAAACTTCTCATATGCTAACTTTTTCTCCCTTACTACTCTCTTTACATCATCATTCCACCAATCGCTCCTCTTCCCTCCTGCACCCACTTTCCTGTAACCACAAACTTCTGCTGAACACTCTAACACTACATTTTTAAACCTACCCCATACCTCTTCGACCCCATTGCCTATGCTCTCATTAGCCCATCTATCCTCCAATAGCTGTTTATATCTTACCCTAACTGCCTCCTCTTTTAGTTTATAAACCTTCACCTCTCTCTTCCCTGATGCTTCTATTCTCCTTGTATCCCATCTACCTTTTACTCTCAGTGTAGCTACAACTAGAAAGTGATCTGATATATCTGTGGCCCCTCTATAAACATGTACATCCTGAAGTCTACTCAACAGTCTTTTATCTACCAATACATAATCCAACAAACTACTGTCATTTCGCCCTACATCATATCGTGTATACTTATTTATCCTCTTTTTCTTAAAATATGTGTTACCTATAACTAAACCCCTTTCTATACAAAGTTCAATCAAAGGGCTCCCATTATCATTTACACCTGGCACCCCAAACTTACCTACCACACCCTCTCTAAAAGTTTCTCCTACTTTAGCATTCAAGTCCCCTACCACAATTACTCTCTCACTTGGTTCAAAGGCTCCTATACATTCACTTAACATCTCCCAAAATCTCTCTCTCTCCTCTGCATTCCTCTCTTCTCCAGGTGCATACACGCTTATTATGACCCACTTCTCGCATCCAACCTTTACTTTAATCCACATAATTCTTGAATTTACACATTCATATTCTCTTTTCTCCTTCCATAACTGATCATTTAACATTACTGCTACCCCTTCCTTTGCTCTAACTCTCTCAGATACTCCAGATTTAATCCCATTTATTTCCCCCCACTGAAACTCTCCTACCCCCTTCAGCTTTGTTTCGCTTAGGGCCAGGACATCCAACTTCTTTTCATTCATAACATCAGCAATCATCTGTTTCTTGTCATCCGCACTGCATCCACGCACATTTAAGCAACCCAGTTTTATAAAGTTTTTCTTCTTCTCTTTTTTAGTAATTGTATACAGGAGAAGGGGTTACTAGCCCATTGCTCCCGGCATTTTAGTCGCCTCATACGACACGCATGGCTTACGGAGGAAAGATTCTTTTCCACTTCCCCATGGACAATAGAAGAAATAAAAAAGAACAAGAGCTATTTAGAAAAAGGAGAAAAACCTAGATGTATGTATATATATATATGCATGTGCGTGTCTGTGAAGTGTGACCAAAGTGTAAGTAGGAGTAGCAAGATATCCCTGTTATCTTAGCGTGTTTATGAGACAGAAAAAGAAACCAGCAATCCTGCCATCATGCAAAACAGTTACAGGTTTTTGTTTCACAGTCATCTGGCAGGACGGTAGTACTTCCCTGGGTGGTTGCTGTCTACCAACCTACTGTGTGTGTGTGTCGTACCGAATAGGCAGAACTTGCGATCTTGGCTTAAAAAGCAACGCTCATCTTGCCATATAGGACATGTGAAAATTTGTGTATGCAATAATTTTGCCAAAATCATTCTGAACCTAACGAAAAAAATACATTTCACTGTGTTTGTTTAGTATTAAATTACTGTAAACAAATCTAAAATATATTTAGTTGGGTTAGGCTAAAATAAATTGTTCTTGTTATAATAAGGTTAGGTAAGTTTTCTAAGATTCTTTTGGAGCAAAATTAAAAATTTTTACATTAACATTAATGAAAAAAATATATCTTTAAACGTATAAGAGAAAATTTTAGAAAGGACTTAATTTTAAATGAGTTCTTGCTAATTGACCAGTTTTACATATTCGGCACGACATATGTATATATATATATATATATATATATATATATATATATATATATATATATATATATATATATTTCCTCCGCAAGCCATGCGTGTCGTATGAGGCGGCTAAAATGCCGGGAGCAATGGGCTAGTGACCCCTTCTCCTGTAGACATTTACTAAAAAAGAGAAGAAGAAAAACTTTATAAAACTGGGATGCTTGAATGTGCGTGGATGTAGTGCGGATGACAAGAAACAGATGATTGCTGATGTTATGAATGAATAGAAGTTGGATGTCCTGGCCCTAAGTGAAACAAAGCTGAAGGGGGTAGGGGAGTTTCGGTGGGGGGAAATAAATGGGATTAAATCTGGAGTATCTGAGAGAGTTAGAGCAAAGGAAGGGGTAGCAGTAATGTTGAATGATCAGTTTTGGAAGGAGAAAAGAGAATATGAATGTGTAAATGCAAGAATTATGTGGATTAAAGTAAAGGTTGGATGCGAGAAGTGGGTCATAATAAGCGTGTATGCACCTGGAGAAGAGAGGAATGCAGAGGAGAGAGAGAGATTTTGGGAGATGTTAAGTGAATGTATAGGAGCCTTTGAACCAAGTGAGAGAGTAATTGTGGTAGGGGACCTGAATGCTAAAGTAGGAGAAACTTTTAGAGAGGGTGTGGTAGGTAAGTTTGGGGTGCCAGGTGTAAATGATAATGGGAGGCCTTTGATTGAACTTTGTATAGAAAGGGGTTTAGTTATAGGTAATACATATTTTAAGAAAAAGAGGATAAATAAGTATACAAGATATGATGCAGGGCGAAATGACAGCAGTTTGTTGGATTATGTATTGGTAGATAAAAGACTGTTGAGTAGACTTCAGGATGTACATGTTTATAGAGGGGCCACAGATATATCAGATCACTTTCTAGTTGTAGCTACACTGAGAGTAAAAGGTAGATGGGATACAAGGAGAATAGAAGCATCAGGGAAGAGAGAGGTGAAGGTTTATAAACTAAAAGAGGAGGCACTTAGGGAAAGATATAAACAGCTATTGGAGGATAGATGGGCTAATGAGAGCATAGGCAATGGGGTCGAAGAGGTATGGGGTAGGTTTAAAAATGTAGTGTTAGATTGTTCAGCAGAAGTTTGTGGTTACAGGAAAGTGGGTGCGGGAGGGAAGAGGAGCGATTGGTGGAATGATGATGTAAAGAGAGTAGTAAGGGAGAAAAAGTTAGCATATGAGAAGTTTTTACAAAGTAGAAGTGATGCAAGGAGGGAGGAGAATATGGAGAAAAAGAGAGAGGTTAAGAGAGTGGTGAAGCAATGTAAAAAGAGAGCAAATGAGAGAGTGGGTGAGATGTTATCAACAAATTTTGTTGAAAATAAGAAAAAGTTTTGGAGTGAGATTAACAAGTTAAGGAAGCCTAGAGAACAAATGGATATGTCAGTTAAAAATAGGAGAGGAGAGTTATTAAATGGAGAGTTAGAGGTATTGGGAAGATGGAGGGAATATTTTGAGGAATTGTTAAATGTTGATGAAGATAGGGAAGATGTGATTTCGTGTATAGGGCAAGGAGGAATAACATCTTGTAGGAGTGAGGAAGAGCCAGTTGTGAGTGTGGGGGAAGTTCGTGAGGCAGTAGGTAAAATGAAAGGGGGTAAGGTAGCCGGGATTGATGGGATAAAGACAGAAATGTTAAAAGCAGGTGGGGATATAGTTTTGGAGTGGTTGGTGCAATTATTTAATAAATGTATGGAAGAGGGAAGGTACCTAGGGATTGGCAGAGAGCATGCATAGTTCCTTTGTATAAAGGCAAAGGGGATAAAAGAGAGTGCAAAAATTATAGGGGGATAAGTCTGTTGAGTATACCTGGTAAAGTGTATGGTAGAGTTATTATTGAAAGAATTAAAAGTAAGACTGAGAATAGGATAGCAGATAAACAAGGAGGCTTTAGGAAAGGTAGGGGGTGTGTGGACCAGGTGTTTACAGTGAAACATATAAGTGAACAGTATTTAGATAAGGCTAAAGAGGTCTTTGTGGCATTTATGGATTTGGAAAAGGCGTATGACAGGGTGGATAGGGGGGCAATTTGGCAGATGTTGCAGGTGAATGGTGTAGGAGGTAGGTTACTGAAAGCAGTGAAGAGTTTTTACGAGGATAGTGAGGCTCAAGTTAGAGTACATAGGAAAGAGGGAAATTATTTCCCAGTAAAAGTAGGCCTTAGACAAGGATGTGTGATGTCACCGTGGTTGTTTAATATATTTATAGATGGGGTTGTAAGAGAAGTAAATGCGAGGGTCTTGACAAGAGGCGTGGAGTTAAAAGATAAAGAATCACACATAAAGTGGGAGTTGTCACAGTTGCTCTTTGCTGATGACACTGTGCTCTTGGGAGATTCTGGAGAGAAGTTGCAGAGATTGGTGGATGAATTTGTTAGGGTGTGCAAAAGAAGAAAATTAAAAGTGAATACAGGAAAGAGTAAGGTTATGAGGATAACAAAAATATTAGGTGATGAAAGATTGGATATCAGATTGGAGGGAGAGAGTATGGAGGAGGTGAATGTATTCAGATATTTGGGAGTGGACGTGTCAGCGGATGGGTCTATGAAGGATGAGGTGAATCATAGAATTGATGAGGGGAAAAGGGTGAGTGGTGCACTTAGGAGTCTGTGGAGACAAAGAACTTTGTCCTTGGAGGCAAAGAGGGGAATGTATGAGAGTATAGTTTTACCAACACTCTTATATGGGTGTGAAGCATGGGTGATGAATGTTGCAGCGAAGAGAAGGCTGGAGGCAGTGGAGATGTCATGTCTGAGGGCAATGTGTGGTGTGAATATAATGCAGAGAATTCGTAGTTTGGAAGTTAGGAGAAGGTGTGGAGTTAATAAAAGCATTAGTCAGAGGGCAGAAGAGGGGTTGTTGAGGTGGTTTGGTCATTTAGAGAGAATGGATCAAAGTAGAATGACATGGAAAGCATATAAATCTATAGGGGAAGGAAAGAGGGGTAGGGGTCGTCCTAGAAAGCCTAGGGAAAGTATGGATTTGTCCGTTAAAAACAGAGTAGGGGAGTTAGTAGATGGGGAGAGGGAGGTATTAGGTAGATGGCGAGAATATTTTGAGGAACTTTTAAATGTTGAGGAAGAAAGGGAGGCAGTAATTTCATGCACTGGCCAGGGAGGTATACCATCTTTTAGGAGTGAAGAAGAGCAGAATGTAAGTGTGGTGGAGGTACGTGAGGCATTACGTAGAATGAAAAGGGGTAAAGTAGCTGGAACTGATGGGATCATGACAGAAATGTTAAAAGCAGGGGGGGATATAGTGTTGGAGTGGTTGGTACTTTTGTTTAATAAATGTATGAAAGAGGGGAAGGTACCTAGGGATTGGCGGAGAGCATGTATATAAGGTGACAAAAGAGATTGTAAAAATTATAGAGGAATAAGTTTACTGAGTATACCAGGAAAAGTATACGGTAGGGTTATAATTGAAAGAATTAGAGGTAAGACAGAATGTAGAATTGCGGATGAGCAGGGAGGCTTCAGAGTGGGTAGGGGATGTGTAGATCAAGTGTTTACATTGAAGCATATATGTGAACAGTATTTAGATAAAGGTAGGGAAGTTTTTATTGCATTTAGGGATTTAGAAAAGGCATATGATAGAGTGGATAGAGGAGCAATGTGGCAGATGTTGCAAGTTTATGGAATAGGTGGTAAGTTACTAAATGCTGTAAAGAGCTTTTATGAGGATAGTGAGGCTCAGGTTAGGGTGTGTAGAAGAGAGGGAGAATACTTCCCGGTAAAAGTAGGTCTTAGACAGGGATGTGTAATGTCACCATGGTTGTTTAATATATTTATAGATGGGGTTGTAAAAGAAGTAAATGCTAGGGTGTTCGGGAGAGGGGTGGGATTAAATTATGGGGAATCAATTTCAAAATGGGAATTGACACAGTTACTTTTTGCTGATGATACTGTGCTTATGGGAGATTCTAAAGAAAAATTGCAAAGGTTAGTGGATGAGTTTGAGAATGTGTGTAAAGGTAGAAAGTTGAAAGTGAACATAGAAAAGAGTAAGGTGATGAGGGTATCAAATGATTTAGATTAAGAAAAATTGGATATCAAATTGGGGAGGAGGAGTATGGAAGAAGTGAATGTTTTCAGATACTTGGGAGTTGACGTGTCGGCGGATGGATTTATGAAGGATGAGGTTAATCACAGAATTGATGAGGGAAAAAAGGTGAGTGGTGCGTTGAGGTATATGTGGAGTCAAAAAACGTTATCTATGGAGGCAAAGAAGGGAATGTATGAAAGTATAGTAGTACCAACACTCTTATATGGATGTGAAGCTTGGGTGGTAAATGCAGCAGCGAGGAGACGGTTGGAGGCAGTGGAGATGTCCTGTCTAAGGGCAATGTGTGGTGTAAATATTATGCAGAAAATTCGGAGTGTGGAAATTAGGAGAAGGTGTGGAGTTAATAAAAGCATTAGTCAGAGGGCAGAAGAGGGGTTGTTGAGGTGGTTTGGTCATTTAGAGAGAATGGATCAAAGTAGAATGACATGGAAAGCATATAAATCTATAGGGGAAGGAAAGAGGGGTAGGGGTCGTCCTCGAAAGGGTTGGAAAGAGGGGGTAAAGGAGGTTTTGTGGGCGAGGGGCTTGGACTTCCAGCAAGCGTGCATGAGCTTGTTAGATAGGAGTGAATGGAGACAAATGATACTTGGGACCTGACGATCTGTTGGAGTGTGAGCAGGGTAATATACAGTGAAGGGATTCAGGGAAACCGGTTATTTTCATATAGTCGGACTTGAGTCCTGGAAATGGGAAGTACAATGCCTGCACTTTAAAGGAGTGGTTTGGGATATTGGCAGTTTGGAGGGATATGTTGTGTATCTTTATACGTATATGCTTCTAAACTGTTGTATTCTGAGCACCTCTGCAAAAGCAGTGATAATGTGTGAGTGTGGTGAAAGTGTTGAATGATGATGAAAGTATTTTCTTTTTGGGGATTTTCTTTCTTTTTTGGGTCACCCTGCCTCGGTGGGAGACGACCGACTTGTTGAAAAAAAATATATATATATATACGAATGACCAGAATGCCCAGAATGCTGCAGGCATTTCCTCTCTGGATCGCAACACTGAGTCTCTGAAAGAGGAAGCTGGTCGCCCTGTGGTCCTTGGTTTCTATGATGAGCTTTTCACCCAGCTCTTTGAGAAACTTTAAACCACACTTGCCCCATGCTCCAAGGGTCTTCGACCCCATTGGAATGAAATTATAACAAGGGGGAAGGACTTCATATTTGCGGATCTTCTGCATCTCACTGTGGCTGGCAGGTCCACCCCTTCAGCTTCGGAGTATTCCAAGTAGGTGTCTGCCAATTTGGCAGCACAGGTGTAGTCCTAGGCAATCTGCTTTCCATCCTTCCAAGGTAGCATAGTGGCTCCATCAGGACGCTTTTGACTTCCGTCAGACCTCTGCACTTGGGGTTCCCGTTGAGCTGGGCAACGGGCTGTGGCGATACTTCTCTTTATGATGTCATTGACCTCCTCATGTCTGGCATACTTCCCTTCTGCTGTGTGACATACGAGACCATGAAGTCCGAATTGATCAGCCATCGCCCTGCCGCAAATACACCTATGTTCGGTGAGGATGGGGCGGCTAGGCGAAGTGCAACACCAATCCGAATGGCCTGTGGATCTAGTCGAGTGCTCAGGGAGGAACTGGGAACAGCTAAAAGGAAATCTCCTGAGTGTGGTGCCTTCACTGCCAGGAGACGAGCTTTGTCCTTTCCTAAAGCGTTGGTGAGCATTATGTTGGCGATATTTTCCATGATCAGTTTGTCCCAATGGGACTGTTTGTGTTCTTTGGGAGGAGCTGGTCTACAATAGGAGTCTGCAAGGGTGTCCCAACGAATCGCTGCTTCAGTAAACCTGGGGTCTTGAGCTCCTACCACGTCTCTCAAGCGTTCGGGAACAATCTTCTTGACTAATGCACTGGAAGCCAAACACAAAGACAGAAAAGCAGGTAAAGCAACATGCGTTGCTTTGCGCACCCCTATACCTCCCAGTCGCACTGGGAGGGTTGCCTGATCCCATTGCTGATCCTCTAGTGACAGGTTCAGTGACTTCTTAAAAGTTGATCTCAGGTGTGCGTCATATATATATATATATATATATATATATATATATATATATATATATATATATATATATATATATATATATACATTTGTAGTGCCGAATAGGCAGAACTTGCGATCTTGGCTTAAATAACAATGTTCATCTTGCCATATACGACAAGAGAAAATTTGTGTATGCAATAATTTCGCCAAAATCATTCTGAACCTAAGGAAAACAATATATTTCACTGTGTTTGTTTAGTATTAAATTATTGTAAACAAATCTAAAATATATCTAGTTGGGTTAGGCTAAAATAAATTGTTCTTCTTATAATAAGGTTAGGTAAGTTTTCTAAGATTCTTTTGCTGCAAAATTATATTTTTTTACATTAACATTAATGAAAAAAATATATCTTTAAACGTATAAAAGAAAATTTTAGAAAGGACTTAATTTTAAATGAGTTCTTGCTAATTGACTAGTTTTACATATTCGGCACGACATATATATATATATATATATATATATATATATATATATATATATATATATATATATATATATATATATATATATATATATATATATATATATATATATATATATATATATATATATATATATATATATATATATATATATATATATATATATATATATATATATGTCGTGCCGAATAGGCAGAACTTGCGATCTTGGCTTAAATAGCAACGCTCATCTTGCCATATAAGACAAGTGAAAATTTGTGTATGCAATAATTTCGCCAAAATCATTCTGAACCTAACGAAAAAAATATATTTCACTGTGTTTGTTTAGTATTGAATTATTGTAAACAAATCTAAAATATATTTTGTTGGGTTAGGCTAAAATAAATTGATCTTGTTATAATAAGGTTAGGTAAGTTTTCTAAGTTCATTTTGGTGCAAAATTATAAATTTTTACATCAACATTAATGAAAAAAATATATCTTTAAACGTATAAGAGAAAATTTTAGAAAGGACTAAATTTTAAAAGAGTTCTTGCTAATTGACCAGTTTTACATATTCGGCACGACATATATATATATATATATATATATATATATATATATATATATATATATATATATATATATATATATATATATATATATATATATATATATATGTCGTGCCGAATAAGCAGAACTTGCGATCTTGGCTTAAATAGCGACGTTCATCTTGCCATATAGAACAAGTGAAAATTTGTGTATGCAATAATTTCGCCAAAATCATTCTGAACCTAACGAAAAAAATATGTTTCACTGTGTTTGTTTTGTATTAAATTACTGTAAACAAATCTAAAATATATTTAGTTGCGTTAGGCTAAAAAAATTGCGCTTGTTATAATAAGGTTAGGTAAGTTTTCTAAGTTCCTTTTGGTGCAAAATTATAAACTTTTACATCAACATTAATGAAAAAAATATATCTTTAAACGAATAAGAGAAAATTTTAGAAAGGACTTAATTTTAAATGAGTTCTTGCTAATTGACCAATTTTACATATTCGGCACGACATATAAATATATATATATATGTCGTGCCGAATAAGCAGAACTTGCGATCTTGGCTTAAATAGCAACGCTCATCTTGCCATATAGGACAAGTGAAAATTTGTGTATGCAATAATTTCGCCAATATCATTCTGAACCTAACGAAAAAAATATATTTGATTGTGTTTGTTTAGTATTAAATTACTGTAAACGTATTTAAAATATATTTAGTTGGGTTAGGCTAAAATAAATTGTTCTTGTTATAATAAGGTTACGTAAGTTTTCTAAGATTCTTCTGGAGGAAAATTAAAAATTTTTACATTAGCATTAATGAAAAAAATATATCTTTAAACGTATAAGAGAAATTTTTAGAAATGATTTAATTTTAAATGAGTTCTTGCTAATTGACCAGTTTTGCATATTCGGCACGACATATATATATGTATATATATATATATATATATATATATATATATATATATATATATGTCGTGCCGAATAGGCAGAACTTGCGATCTTGGCTTAAATAGCAACGTTCATCTTGCCATATAGGACAAGTGAAAATTTGTGTATGCAATAATTTCGCCAAAATCATTCTGAACCTAATGAAAAAAATATATTTCACTGTGCTTGTTTAGTATTAAACTATTGTAAACAAATCTAAAATATATTTAGTTGGGTTAGGCTAAAATAAATTGTTCTTGTTATAATAAGGTTAGGTAAGTTTTCTAAGATTCTTTTGGTGCAAAATTAAAATTTTTTACGTTATCACTAATGAAAAAAATATATCTTTAAACGTATAAGAGAAAATTTTAGAAAGGACTTAATTTTAAATGAGTTCTTGCTAATTCACCGGTTTTACATATTCGGCACGACATATATATATATATATATATATATATATATATATATATATATATATATATATATATATATATATATATATGTATATATATATATATATTATATATATTTATATATATATATATATATATATATATATATATATATATATATATATATATATATATATATATATATATATATATATATATATATATATACATATATGTATATATATATATATATATATATATATATATATATATATATATATATATATATATATATATATATATATATATATATATATATATATATATATATATATATATATATATTGAACAATAACAACACTGCGATTAACAGGTGATCGAACTCATGTTGTTTTAGCCCGCCTCATGGTGAGCGAAAATTTACGAAACCCTGTGTAGAAAACGAACAACAATAAAAAATGGTCCTCAGGCGACCTTTAAAAGACAGAAATCACTTGATAACTGACTAATTGTTTTCAAGTTTGTAAAAGAATGTAAAGACGAACTTTATAAACCATTAACATGTCTCTCCAACTGATCAGCACAAACAGGTATGTCACCGGATAAGTGGAAAATGGTAAATGTGATACTTGTTTACAAGGCGAGAGATAGGTCCTTAGTTTCACATTATACACAAATCAGCTAAAACTCATTTGTGGGAAAGCTGATGGAATAAAGAATTTTGGATGCATTTTGATCAGTGATTCTCAGCACGGATTTACAAATCGCCGATCTTGCCTTGCAAATTTAGTATCTTTCGTCACTTAGGTACCCGAGGCAGAAGACTCTGAAAAAGTACATGATACTGTGTGTACGAACTACCGTAAGACCTTGAAAAGAGTCCCACACAGGAGACTAATAAAGTAAAGGCACGTGGTATAGGAGGAAAACTGGGTAGTGATGGCAACAAACAGGGTACATTAATGGGAAGAAATCAGAATGGGGACAGGGGACTTATGGTGTGCCACTGGTGTCAGGATAGGGACCCATGTTCACAATCTACATAAGCGACACTAGAATAGACCATCAGATAATTTCTGATATGAACACTAGAAAGCTGCAGGATGAGATGGTGAAATATAAGGGTCTAATCCGAGGTACTTATGGTACTTATTGCCTAAATTACGAATAGCGTAGTCAAATTAAAAGCGAAAAACTATAGTTCTAGTTAGCAGCAATTTAAAGGCAAGACAACAGTGAACAAGTATTGATGTTAAAGCTAATAAGATTCTTTGCTTCATATCAAGAAATATATATCAATTTTTGCATATTTTTGCTAAGACCTCGTTTAGATTTTGCTGCTCAATTCTGGTCTCTATGTGACAGAATCAACATAAATGCGTTGGAAAATATGCAGAGAGGAAAAATGCAGTTGATCCTATGTTTCAGAACCAAAATTTACTCTCTGGAGTGAAACAGAATAAGGAGCGATATGATTCAAGTGTACAAATGAAAAACAGGAATAAATTATGGGGATATAAATAACGTGTTGAAAGTATCTTACGAAGATAAGACTCGCAACAACGGATTCAAGTTGGATAAATTTCGACTTAGAAAAGACATATGGAAGTACCGGCATGGCAGCAGAGTTGCAGATGAGGTCAACAAACTCCGAGTTACCGTCACTGGTGGAGAAATATGAGTAGCTTTAAACATTGGTTGGACGAGTATATGAGTGAGTGTGACTGTGTATGAGTTAGACCTACCTAACATGGGCCAATAGAATTACCATAGTGTTTCTTCTCTCTCGTCATCTTAACAATTCTGTTCACAGAGTTTGCGCAGTGAAAATTGAATACGAAAAACTAGGAATGTTAAATGTTCTTTTTATTATTATCATACAACGTTTTGCACTAAAAAAAAAAAAAGAGCTTTACTGTATTGCAAAACGTTGTATCATAAAAGTCTCGCTCTACGACAAAGTTAAGACTTGAATAAGTCACTATGTACTGATGACTTAAAATCTTAAATAAAAATAATAACTCACCTGTAAGTATCCTGGCAGTTCGAGACAGTGTGAAGCTTCTCTGAAGCTGCATGTTTGTGCCCCTGTCATCTGCTGCTGCTGCTGCTGCTGCACCGCTGCCTGCAGGTCCCCTGGGGTCCACTACTGCTGCACCGATTCCAGTAGGTCCCCTAGGGTCTCCTACTGCTGTACCGAGTCCAGTAGGTCCCCTAGGGTCTCCTACTGCTGCACCGATTCCAGTAGGTCCCCTAGGGTCTCCTACTGCTGCACCGATTCCAGTAGGTCCCCTAGGGTCTCCTACTGCTGCACCGAGTCCAGTAGGTCCCCTAGGGTCTCCTACTGCTGCACCGAGTCCAGTAGGTCCCCTAGGGTCTCCTACTGCTGCACCGAGTCCAGTAGGTCCCCTAGGGTCTCCTACTGCTGCACCTATTTCAACAGGCCCCCTGGGGTCTCCTACAGCCGCACCATCTTCAGTAAATTCTTCCCAGGCTAGTGTCCAGCCGCCCTGATTCAGCATCACCACAAGTATAACGAAGGTAACTCTTGACTTAGTCGTCCTGGCAGCATCAAACTGGAGAAACATGCTCACTTTCTGTTAAAATCCACGATGCTGTGTGATGTAATATATCCGATGATGTATATCTTGTTGATGCTCAGTCAAGTGTACATGGTGGTGAAATTTGATATTAAATAAGATTTTTATTCCTGCGTCTTGTCTTTGTGATGATTTATGTTGTGTCTGGCGTCCGGCTCAATTCTTTAATCGAGAAAGTTCATAAAAGTAAGTAATGTAGTAATTAGTAAATTTCTGAATATTAGACTCAGCGCTGCGACTTTTTCTAAATGTGATTCCTTAGAATTATTTTATTTACGTCCTGGGGACTCCCAAATTTATTCAACTTCCCCAAAATTCTAAGTTGAACCACAGATAGAAACTTGTTACTGCACACTTGCTAACCAGAGTGACGTGAACTCACTAGTGTTTATTAACGGTGAACGATAGATAAAGACCCACCAAGAGTGAAGAGAGTGAATGTGATCACACTTGCTGCTGGATATAATGTGCGGGTACTGCTTCTGGCCTCAAAACATCGCGCGAGTGCACTGGCCTGGTTGCCAGCGATCATCTCTTTGCGGTTTATTATTGTTATGCAATATCTTGTCAGCTTGATTACAACTATGTACTGTATTGTTCTTAAGGTGTTTATCTTGCCGCTTCTGTGACACTGCGAAAAAAAGTTTGTGATCAGTGGATGAAGAAGAGACAATTGTCGTACACACACCCGTATATTACAAGCATCCAGGCTGCTGGCTATGGTGGTTGCCTGTGTAGATACTCACCTAGCTGTGCTCACCTTGCTGTGCTCACCTGGCTGTGCTCACCTGGCTGTGCTCACCTTGCTGTGCTCACCTGGCTGTGCTCACCTGGCTGTGCTCACCTGGCTGTGCTCACCTGGCTGTGCTCATCTGGCTGTGCTCACCTGGCTGTGTTCACCTTGCTGTGCTCACCTGGCTGTGTTCACCTGACTGTGTTCACCTAGCTGTGCTCACCTGCTGTGTTCACCTAGCTGTGCTCACCTGGCTCTGCTCACCTACCTGTTCTCACCTGGCTGTGTTCATCTAGCTGTGCTCATCTGGCTGTATTCACCTAGCTGTGCTCACCTGGCTGTACTCACCTAATTGTACTCACCTAATTGTGGTTGCAGGGGTCGATACATAGCTCCTGGCCCCGCCTCTTCACTAATCGCTACTAGATCCTCTATCTCTCTACTTCCAGAGCTTTGTCATACCTCGTCTTAAAGCTGTGTATGGTTCCTGCCTCCACTACGTCACTTGCTAGGCTATTCCACTTCCTGACGACTCTATGACTGAAGAAATACTTCCTAACATCCCTATGACTCGTCTGAGTCTTCATCTTCCAATTGTGACCCCTTGTTTCTGTGTCCCCTCTGAAACAACCTGTCTCTGTCTACCTTATCTATCCCACGCAGTATTTTGTATGTCGTTATCATGTCTTCCCTGACCCTCCTGTCCTCCAATGTCATCAGTCCGATTTCCCTCAATCTTTCTTCGTAGGACATTCCCCTGAGCTCCGGAACTAACCTTGTTGCAAACCTTTGCACTTTCTCTAATTTCTAGACGTGTTTGCCCAGGTGTGGGTTCCAAACTGGAGCTGCATACTCCAGTATGGGCCTGATGTGCACAGTGTACAGTATCTTTAACGATTACTTACTAAGGTATCCGAACGCTATTTTCAGGTTTGCCAGGCGCCCATATGCTGCAGCAGTTATCTGGTTGATGTGTGCCTCCGGAGACGTGCTCGGTGTTATGGTCACCCCAAGATCTTTCTCCTTGAGCGAGGTTTGGAGTCTTTGGCCACCTAGTCTATACACTGTCTGCGGTCTTCTTTGCCTTTCTCCGATCTTCATGACTTTGCACTTGGCAGGGTTGAATTCAGGAAGCCAGTTGCTGGACCAGGTGTCCAGTCTGTCCAGGTCTCTTTGTAGTCCTGCCTGATCCTCATCTGATTTAATTCTCCTCATTAACTTCACATCATCTGCGAACAAGGACACTTCTGAGTCTATCCCTTCCATCACGTCATTCACATATACCTAAGACCGACCCCAGTGGAACCCTGCTCATCACAGGTGCCCACTGTGATACCTCATCCCGTGTTCACCTAGTTGTGCTCACACGGCTGTGTTCACCTAGCTGTACTCACCTGGCTCTGTTCACCTAGCTGTGATCACCTGTCTCTGTTCACCTAGCTGTGCTCACCTGGCTCTGTTCACTTAGCTGTGATCACATGGCTCTGCTCACCTAGCTGTGCTCAGCTGGCTCTGTTCATCTAGCTGTGCTCACCTGGCTCTGTTCACCTAGCTGCGCTCACCTGGCTCTGTTCATCTAGCTGTGCTCACCTGGCTCTGTTCACCTAGCTGTGCTCACCTGGCTGTATTCACCTAGCTGTGCTCACCTGGCTGTGTTTACCTAGATGTTCTCACCTGGTTGTGTTCACCTAGCTGTGATCATCTGGTTCTGTTCACCTACCTGTGCTCACCTGGCTGTGTTCACCTAGCTGTGCTTACCTGACTGTGTTCACCTAGCTGTGCTCACCTGGCTGTGTTCAACTAGCTGTGCTCACCTAGCTGTGTTCAACTAGCTGTGCTCACAAGGCTGTGTTCACCTAGATGTTCTCACCTGGTTGTGTTCACCTAGCTGTGATCACCTGGCTCTGTTCACCTACCTGTGCTCACCTGGCTGTGTTCAGCTAGCTGTGTTCACCTTACTGTGTTCACCTAGCTGTGTTCACCTGACTGTGTTCACCTAGCTGTGCTCACCTGGCTGTGTTCACCTAGCTGTGCTCACCTAGCAGTGTTCAACTAGCTGTGCTCACCAGGCTGTGTTCACCTAGATGTTCTCAACTGGTTGTGTTCACCTAGGTGTACTCACCTGGCTCTGTTCACCTAGCTGTGATCACCTGGCTCTGTTCACCTAGCTGTGCTCACCTGGCTCTGTTCACTTTGCTGTGATCGCATGGCTCTGCTCACCTAGCTGTGCTCAGCTGGCTCTGTTCACCTAGCTGTGCTCACCTGGCTCTGTTCACCTAGCTGCGCTCACCTGGCTCTGTTCACCTAGCTGTGTTCACCTGGCTCTGTTCTCCTATCTGTGCTCACTTGGCTGTGTTCACCTATCTGCGCTCACCTGGCTGTGTTCACCTAGCTGTGCTCACCTGGCTGTGTTCACCTAGCTGTGCTCACCTGGCTGTATTCACCTAGCTGTGCTCACCTGGCTGTGTTCACCTAGATGTTCTCACCTGGTTGTGTTCACCTAGCTGTGATCACCTGGCTGTGTTCACCTACCTGTGCTCACCTGGCTGTGTTCACCTAGCTGTGCTCACCTGGCTGTGTTCGCCTAGCTGTGCTTACCTGACTGTGTTCACCTAGCTGTGCTCTCCTGGCTGTGTTCAACTAGCTGTGCTCACCTAGCTGTGTTCAACTAGCTGTGCTCACCAGGCTGTGTTCACCTAGATGTTCTCACCTGGTTGTGTTCACCTAGCTGTGATCACCTGGCTCTGTTCACCTACCTGTGCTCACCTGGCTGTGTTCACCTAGCTGTGTTCACCTTAGTGTGTTCACCTAGCTGTGCTCACCTGGCTGTGTTCACCGAGCTGTGCTCACCTAGCTGTGTTCAACTAGCTGTGCTCACCAGGCTGTGTTCACCTAGATGTTCTCACCTGGTTGTGTTCACCTAGCTGTGATCACCTGGCTCTGTTCACCTACCTGTGCTCACCTGGCTGTGTTCACCTAGCTGTGCTCACCTGGCTGTGTTCACCTAGCTGTGCTAACCAGGCTGTGTTCAACTAGCTGTGCTCACCTGGCTCTATTCACCTAGCTGTGATCACGTGGCTCTGTTCAGCTAGCTGTGCTCACCTGGCTGTGTTCATGTAGCTGTGCTCACCTGGTTGTGTTCACCTAGCCGTGTTCCCCTATCAGTGCTCACCTGGCTGTGTTCACCTAGCTGTGCTTACCTGACTGTGTTCAACTAGCTGTGCTCACCTAGCTGTGTTCAACTAGCT
Source organism: Cherax quadricarinatus (assembly GCF_038502225.1). Classification (NCBI taxonomy): domain Eukaryota; kingdom Metazoa; phylum Arthropoda; class Malacostraca; order Decapoda; family Parastacidae; genus Cherax; species Cherax quadricarinatus. The sequence goes on from NW_027195177.1 coordinate 284,744, forward strand.
GTGCTCACCAGGCTGTGTTCACCTAGATGTTCTCACCTGGTTGTGTTCACCTAGCTGTGATCACCTGGCTCTGTTCACCTACCTGTGCTCACCTGGCTGTGTTCACCTAGCTGTGTTCACCTTAGTGTGTTCACCTAGCTGTGCTCACCTGACTGTGTTCACCTAGCTGTGCTCACCTGGCTGTGTTCACCTAGGTGTGCTCACCTAGCTGTGTTCAACTAGCTGTGCTCACCAGGCTGTGTTCACCTAGATGTTCTCACCTGGTTGTGTTCACCTAGCTGTGATCACCTGGCTCTGTTCACCTACCTGTGCTCACCTGGCTGTGTTCACCTAGCTGTGCTAACCAGGCTGTGTTCAACTAGCTGTGCTCACCTGGTTGTGTTCACCTAGCTGTGATCACCTGGCTCTATTCACCTAGCTGTGATCACGTGGCTCTGTTCAGCTAGCTGTGCTCACCTGGCTGTGTTCACCTAGCTGTGCTCACCTGGTTGTGTTCACCTAGCCGTGTTCCCTTATCAGTGCTCACATGGCTGTGTTCACCTAGTTGTGCTCACCTGGCTGTAATTACCTGCCTGTGTTAACCTGGCTGTGTTCACCTGGCTGTGTTCACCTGGCTGTGCTCACTTACCTGTATCCACAGGCTGTGTTCACCTGGCTGTGCTCAACTGGTTGTGCTCACCTAGCCATGTCCACCTGGCTGTGTTCACCTGATTGTGTTCACCTAGCTGTGCTCACCTGCTCTCTTCACCTAGCTGTGATCACCTGGCTCTGTTCACCTAGCTGTGATCACCTGGCTCTGTTCACCTAGCTGTGCTCACCTGGCTCTGTTCACCTATCTGTGATCACCTGGCCCTGTTCACCTATCTGTGCTCACCTGGCTGTGTTCACCTAGTTATGCTCACCTGGTTCTGTTCACCTAGCTGTGCTCACCTGGCAGTGTTCACCTAGCTGTGCTCACCAGGCTGTGTTCACCTAGCAGTGCTCACCTGACTGTGTTCACCTAGGTGTGCTCACCTGGCTGTGTTCACTTAGCTGTGCTCACCTAGATGTTCACCTGGCTGTGCTCTCCAGGCTATTTTCAACTAGCTGTGGTCACCTAGCTGTGTTCACTTAGCTGTGCTCAATTAGCTGTGTTCACCTGGCTGTGCTCACCTAGCTGTGCTCACCTGGCTGTGTTCGCATAGCTGTGCTCACCTGGCTGTGTTCACCTAGCTGTGCTCACATGGCTGAGTTCACCCAGCTGTGCTCACCTTGCTGTGTTCGTCTAGCTGTGCTCACCTGGCTGTGTTCACCTAGCTGTGCTCACTGGCCTGGCTTTACCGGGGGTTTTCCATCTGGGGTGTGTTCACCTAGCCGGGCCCCCTAGCTTTATTACCAGCTGTTTCACCCGGTTTTGTCTACCCCCCCTTTGTCCACCTGTTTCAGAATTCCCCTTTCGTTACCTCCCGCTTCCTCTTGGGCCCGGGTTTTCCCCAGCTGTTTTCACCTGGCCCTTTTCTACCCAGCTGTGCTCACCCGGCTGTCTTCACCCAGTTTTCCCCACCTGGCTGTGTTCCCAAGGTGCCCATCTGGCTGTCTTCACCTAGTGTGCCCACCTGACTGTGTTCACACAGCGGGGCCCAAATTTTTTACCACCCGGGTCACCTAGCTGTGTCCGTTCACCTAACTGTGCCCAACCTTGGGGATTTCCCGGCGGTTCCCCCCGGCTGTGTCCGTTTTACCCAGCGGCTCACCCCTTTTATTTACCCCTGTGTTACCTGGCTTTTTCCCCCCCGGCTGTGTTCCCCCTGGCTGTGTTCAATTGGGTTTTATTCCCCCTGGCAGGGTTTAATTTGGGTGTGTTCACCTTCTTTTGTTCACCTAGCTTTTCCCCAAAAAGCGCTCACCTGGCCGGGGATTTACCTGGCCGTGTCCCCCTGGCCTAATTTTTCACCCAGCCGGGTCACCTGGTTGCTTTTTCTCAGGCCGGGTTTACCTGGCCATTCAATTGGGGTGTTCACCTGGTTTTGTTCAATTGGGTTTTGTTAATTCTTTTGTTAATTTGGCGGTTCACCTGGCTTTTGTTTACCCGGCTGTGTTTACCCCTGTGTTCAAGTTGTGGGCCCCGGCTTGGGTTTACCTGGCCGGGTTTTCCCAGTTTTGGGCCCCCCCGGCAAGGCCACCTGGCTGTGTTTTGCCCAAAGGGGGGTCCACCTGGTTGTGTTCACCACTGCTTTACTTCCGGTTCCTGAGCCAGGGCCACCCATGTTCACCTGGCTGTGTTCACCTGGCTGTGTTCGCCTAGCTGTGTCCACCTGGCTGAGTTCACCTGGCTGTGCTCACCTGGCTGTGTTCACCTTTCTGTGTCGACCTAGTTTGCCTACCTTTGCTGTGTCCACCCTTTTTCACCTATTGTGCTCACCTTTTAAAAGGGCCCACATGGCTGTGCCCCACCTAGCTTGGCCAAAACGGAACCGTGAAAAAGGGCAAGGGGAACCAATGTGACGGCTTGATTGGTCCCCGGGAAACGTTCCCCAATAAAAGTCACATTAGTTTCCCCTTGTGTCCTTTTTTTCAATTGTTTTTTAAATTTTACCAACTTTTATTAAATACTTTAATGGAAAAAACAAATAACCCATTCCCACTGTAACCAAACAAACAAGTAACCCCCCAAATTGGGAATTTCAAAAATACACAAAAACTCCACCACTCCAAAACCAAAAAATAAAAAAACCCACCACAATACTGTAACTGCAACAATACACAAGTAACCCACTACAATACCGTAACTGCAACAATACACAAGTAACCCACCACAATACCGTAACTGCAAAAAATAAAAAAGGAACCCACCACAAACCGTAATTGGGAACAATACACAAGTAACTCCCCCACAATACCGTAACGAAAAATAACAAGTAACCCAACCCCAATACCTGACCAATAAAAACACTGGAACCCAAACAAACCCGGGAACTGCAAAATACACAAGTAAACCCCCCACAAACTGAACCCAAAAACACAAGTAACCCCCCCACAATACTGTAAAAGCAACAATAAAAAGAACCCACCACAATTAAAAAGCAAAAATACACAAAATCCCCCAAATACCGAACTGCAAAATAAAACGGGAAACCCACCACAATACCGTAACTGCAACAATACACAAGTAACCCACCACAATACCGTAACTGCAACAATACACAAGTAACCCACCACAATACCGTAACTGCAACAATACACAAGTAACCCACCACAATACCGTAACTGCAACAATACAAGGAAACCCCCCACAATACCGTAACGCAAAAAACACAAGTAACCACCCAAAACCGTGGGCTGCCCCAAACACAAATAATCCACCAAAACCGTGGGTTAACAATACACAAGTAACCCACCACAATAAGTAACTGCAAAATACACAAGAACTCCAAACAAACCCTGACTGCAAAAAACACACAAGAACCCCCACAAACCGGGGATTTCCCAAAAACACAAGTAACCCACCAAATACCGGACTGCAACAAACACAAGGAACCCAAACAATACCGGACTGCAATAATTCGGAACCCAAACAAACCGGGCTGCAAAAAAACAAGTAACCCACCACAAAAGTGACTCCAACAAACTGCAAAAACCCCCCACAAACCGGGCTACAACAACACAAAGGAACCCACCACAATACCGTGACTGGCCAAAACACAAGTAACCCACCCAAAACCGTGACTGCAACAAACACAAATAACTCCCCCACAATACCGTAACTGCCCAAAACACAAGTAACCCACCCAAAACCCTGACTGCAACAAAAACAAGTAACCCACCACAAAAACCCTGGGCTGCCCAAAAAAACAAGGAACCCCCCACAAAACCGTGACTGCAAAAAACGGGCAACTCCACCACACCACAAACAACAAGAACCCAACCCCAAACCACGGCCAAAAAATACAAAGGAACCCAATTCAATACCGTATACAAATAAACACAAATAAACCCACCCAAAACCGTAACTGCAAAATAAAGCAACCAAAAAAATCGAACTGCAATAATAAAAGTAATCACCCCAATACCGTGAACTAACAATTCCCTAACCCAATTACTTAAGGTAAAATTCCAAAAACCCACCCCAATCCAAAAAAACACACAAGTAACCCACCACCTGATTTCAAAATAAAAAGAACCCACCACAAAAATTTTCAAAATAACACAAGTAACCCAATTTCAAAAAGAACTGCAAATAAAACACAAGTAACCCACCAAATACCAAACAAAAAATAAAAGGGAAACCCAAACAAACTGTAACCAAAATAAAAAGTAATCCAAAAAACAAACTGTAACTGAAATAAAACAAGTAACCCACAACAATACTGAATTTATCAAAACACGAACCCACCACAAACTGTAACTGCAACAAAATTAAAAATAACTCCACCCAAACCGTAACTGCAACAAAACACAAGTAACCCAAACAAAACTGAACTTTATCAATACACAAGAACCCCCCACCGGGAACTGCAAAATACACAAGAACCCAAAAAACTGTAACTGCAAAATACATTAATAAACCAAATTAAAATTTTGTAACTGCAAAAATACACCAATAACCCCCCACAATACCGTAATTTTAAACACAAAATAACCCACCACAATACTGAACTTATCAATACACAAGTAACCCACCACAACACTGTAACTGGGAAAAAACAATAAAAACCCAATTGCCAAAACAACCCCCAAAAACAAGAACCCAACCCCAATTCCCTGACTGCAACAATTTGGTTTAAATCCCCCACAAAACCCTGATCAAAAAATACACAAGTAACCCACCAAAATACCGTGATCAAAATAATAAAAACTCCACCCAATACCGGGGGGGGAAAAAAACAAATAACCCACCAAATACCCGGGCTGCAAATAAAACATGGAATCCAAAAAACAATACCGGACTGCAAAAATCAAACCCAAACCTTTCCCCTGTGACTAAAAATACAAAATAACCCCCCATCCAAAACCCTGATTTCAAAAAACACAAGTAACCCCCAAACCCAAAACGTGACTGCAACAAAACAAAGAACTAATTCAAAACCGTATCAAAAAAATACACAAGTAATCCCCCAAATTTCCGTGACTAAACACAAGTTAACCCCCCACCGTAACTGCAAACACACGTTTAAACCCCCCAAAACGGGAATGCAAAAAAACAAGTAACTCCAACACAATAAAAACGGTAAAAATACACAAGTAACCCAACAAACCGTAATTTCAACAAACACAAGTAAAAAACCCCCCACAATACCGTAAATGAAACAATACACAAGTAACCCACCACAATACCGGGCGGGAACAATACGGAACCCCCATAATACCGAACTTTAAAATTTCCGAACCCAAAACAATACCGAAATGCAAAAAATGGCCCCCTAACCCCCCAAAAGTAAGTGCAAAAAACAAGTAACCCACCAATACCGTGATTTCAACAATACACAAGTAACCCCCCAAAAAAAACCCGACTGCAAACAAGAACCCCCCACAATACCGTGGGCCAAAAAAACACAAGAACCCCACTACCCTGACTGCAAAAATAAAAAGTAACCACCACAATACCGTGGGCTGCAAAATAGGGAAAACCCCTCATAAACCGTGACGCAACAAAAAAATAACCCCCCCAATACCGTGACTGCAAAAAACACAAGTAACCACCAAATACCGTATTTAAAAATACACAAGTAACTCCCCCAATACCGGGTTCAAAAAAAAACACAAGTAACCCAAACCCAAAACCCCCTGACTGCAACAATACAAAGAAACCCAATTAAATACCGGGGACGAACAATAAAAGAACCCACCAAATTTCCGTAATTTTTAAAAAATAACCGAACCCACCAATTTAAACCCGTGACTGGAATAATTTTCAACAACCCACCAAAACGGGACTGCAAAAAAATAACCCCAACCCAACAAAACCGTGACTGCAACAATAACAAGAATCCACCACAAATGGACTGCAATAAACACGGAACCCCCCAACCGGGCTGCAAAAATTAAAATAACCCACCAAATACCGGGCTGAAAAATAAAAAGAACTCCACCACAATACCGTGATCAAAAAAATAACCGGGGAACCCAATTTTTAAAAACCGGGGACTGGCCCAAAAATAAAAAGTAACCCCCGCCAAATACCGAATTTCAAACAAAAAAGAACCCACCACAATACCCCACTGCAACGATATTAACCCCACACTTCCCTGATGCAAAAATACAAAGTAACCCAAACAAAAATGACCGCAAAAAATTTAAAATAACCCACCCAAAAAACCGTGACCGGGAAATAATCCGAACCCACCACAATACCGTAACTGCAACAAAACACAAGTAACCCACCACAATACCTGACTGCAAACCAATAACCCCAAAAAACCGTGACTGCAAAATACACAAGTAACCCACCACAATACCGTGACTGCAACGATACACAAGTAACCCACCCCAAAACCGTGACCCCAAAAATACACAAGTAACCCACCCAAAACCCTGACGCAAAAAACACGAACCCACCAAATACCGGACTGCAACAAACACAAGTAACCCGCCCTCCCCTGACTGCAAAATACACAAGTAAACCCCCCACAATACCGGACGCAACAATACACGTAAAAAAAAGGAGAGGGGGAGTTGAGACGCGTTTCGGTAAGATTTGATAATTTAAAAATTCACTTTCGGGGACTTTTGTAAAGATCCAAGTCGATCGAAACGTCAATCCTTTACCTCCATACTGGGAAATGTTTTTTTTTGTTGGGTTTTTAGAAGATTTTAAACAGCCCGCAGAGTAGATCAAGAAATGTAAAATAACAATGAATCAATCTAGATATTACTTATTGTACTATTTAGATTATGACTAGGGATGGTTACCTGGCCAGTCTCACTCACCTGATGGCAGCAGCTGCACCAGCCAGGTCCATAACCTGGCCAGTCTCACTCACCTGGTGGCAGCAGCTGCACCAGCCAGGTCCATAACCTGGCCAGTCTCACTCACCTGATGCCAGCAGCTGCACCAGCCAGGTCCATAACCTGGCCAGTCTCACTCACCTGGTGGCAGCAGCTGCACCAGCCAGGTCCATAACCTGGCCAGTCTCACTCACCTGATGGCAGCAGCTGCACCAGCCAGGTCCATAACCTGGCCAGTCTCACTCACCTGATGCCAGCACCTGCACCAGCCAGGTCCATAACCTGGCCAGTCTCACTCACCTGATGGCAGCAGCTGCACCAGCCAGGTCCATAACCTGGCCAGTCTCACTCACCTGATGCCAGCAGCTGCACCAGCCAGGTCCATAACCTGGCCAGTCTCACTCACCTGATGGCAGCAGCTGCACCAGCCAGGTCCATAACCTGGCCAGTCTCACTCACCTGATGCCAGCAGCTGCACCAGCCAGGTCCATAACCTGGCCAGTCTCACTCACCTGATGCCAGAAGCTGCACCAGCCAGGTCCATAACCTGGCCAGCTTCACTCACCTGATGCCAGCAGCTGCATCAGCCAGGTCCATAACCTGGCCAGTCTCACTCACCTGATGCCAGCAGCTGCACCAGCCAGGTCCATAACCTGGCCAGCTTCACTCACCTGATGCCAGCAGCTGCACCAGCCAGGTCCATAACCTGGCCAGTCTCACTCACCTGATGCCAGCAGCTGCACCAGCCAGGTTCATAACCTGGCCAGTCTCACTCACCTGATGGCAGCAGCTGCACCAGCCAGGTCCATAACCTGGCCAGTCTCACTCACCTGGTGGCAGCAGCTGCACCAGCCAGGTCCATAACCTGGCCAGTCTCACTCACCTGATGGCAGCAGCTGCACCAGCCAGGTCCATAACCTGGCCAGTCTCACTCACCTGATGCCAGCAGCTGCACCAGCCAGGTTCATAACCTGGCCAGTCTCACTCACCTGATGGCAGCAGCTGCACCAGCCAGGTCCATAACCTGGCCAGTCTCACTCACCTGATGCCAGCAGCTGCACCAGCCAGGTTCATAACCTGGCCAGTCTCACTCACCTGATGGCAGCAGCTGCACCAGCCAGGTCCATAACCTGGCCAGTCTCACTCACCTGATGCCAGCAGCTGCACCAGCCAGGTCCATAACCTGGCCAGTCTCACTCACCTGATGTCAGCAGCTGCACCAGCCAGGTCCATAACCTGGCCAGTCTCACTCACCTGATGCCAGCAGCTGCACCAACCAGGTCCATAACCTGGCCAGTCTCACTCACCTGATGCCAGCAGCTGCACCAGCCAGGTCCATAACCTGGCCAGTCTCACTCACCTGATGTCAGCAGCTGCACCAGCCAGGTCCATAACCTGGCCAGTCTCACTCACCTGATGGCAGCAGCTGCACCAGCCAGGTCCATAACCTGGCCAGTCTCACTCACCTGGTGGCAGCAGCTGCACCAGCCAGGTCCATAACCTGGCCAGTCTCACTCACCTGATGCCAGCAGCTGCACCAGCCAGGTCCATAACCTGGCCAGTCTCACTCACCTGGTGGCAGCAGCTGCACCAGCCAGGTCCATAACCTGGCCAGTCTCACTCACCTGATGGCAGCAGCTGCACCAGCCAGGTCCATAACCTGGCCAGTCTCACTCACCTGATGCCAGCAGCTGCACCAGCCAGGTCCATAACCTGGCCAGTCTCACTCACCTGATGCCAGCACCTGCACCAGCCAGGTCCATAACCTGGCCAGTCTCACTCACCTGATGCCAGCAGCTGCACCAGCCAGGTCCATAACCTGGCCAGTCTCACTCACCTGATGGCAGCAGCTGCACCAGCCAGGTCCATAACCTGGCCAGTCTCACTCACCTGATGCCAGCAGCTGCACCAGCCAGGTCCATAACCTGGCCAGTCTCACTCACCTGATGCCAGCAGCTGCACCAGCCAGGTCCATAACCTGGCCAGCTTCACTCACCTGATGGCAGCAGCTGCACCAGCCAGGTCCATAACCTGGCCAGTCTCACTCACCTGATGCCAGCAGCTGCACCAGCCAGGTCCATAACCTGGCCAGCTTCACTCACCTGATGCCAGCAGCTGCACCAGCCAGGTCCATAACCTGGCCAGCTTCACTCACCTGATGCCAGCACCTGCACCAGCCAGGTCCATAACCTGGCCAGTCTCACTCACCTGATGCCAGCAGCTCCACCAGCCAGGTTCATAACCTGGCCAGTCTCACTCACCTGATGGCAGCAGCTGCACCAGCCAGGTCCATAACCTGGCCAGTCTCACTCACCTGGTGGCAGCAGCTGCACCAGCCAGGTTCATAACCTGGCCAGTCTCACTCACCTGATGGCAGCAGCTGCACCAGCCAGGTCCATAACCTGGCCAGTCTCACTCACCTGATGGCAGCAGCTGCACCAGCCAGGTCCATAACCTGGCCAGCTTCACTCACCTGATGCCAGCAGCTGCACCAGCCAGGTCCATAACCTGGCCAGTCTCACTCACCTGATGGCAGCAGCTGCACCAGCCAGGTCCATAACCTGGCCAGTCTCACTCACCTGATGCCAGCAGCTGCACCAGCCAGGTCCATAACCTGGCCAGTCTCACTCACCTGATGTCAGCAGCTGCACCAGCCAGGTCCATAACCTGGCCAGTCTCACTCACCTGATGGCAGCAGCTGCACCAGCCAGGTCCATAACCTGGCCAGTCTCACTCACCTGATGCCAGCAGCTGCACCAGCCAGGTCCATAACCTGGCCAGTCTCACTCACCTGATGTCAGCAGCTGCACCAGCCAGGTCCATAACCTGGCCAGTCTCACTCACCTGATGGCAGCAGCTGCACCAGCCAGGTCCATAACCTGGCCAGTCTCACTCACCTGATGGCAGCAGCTGCACCAGCCAGGTCCATAACCTGGCCAGTCTCACTCACCTGATGCCAGCAGCTGCACCAGCCAGGTCCATAACCTGGCCAGTCTCACTCACCTGATGCCAGCAGCTGCACCGGCCAGGTCCATAACCTGGCCAGTCTCACTCACCTGATGGCAGCAGCTGCACCAGCCAGGTCCATAACCTGGCCAGTCTCACTCACCTGATGCCAGCAGCTGCACCAGCCAGGTCCATAACCTGGCCAGTCTCACTCACCTGATGCCAGCAGCTGCACCAGCCAAGTCCATAACCTGGCCAGCTTCACTCACCTGATGGCAGCAGCTGCACCAGCCAGGTCCATAACCTGGCCAGCTTCACTCACCTGATGCCAGCAGCTGCACCAGCCAGGTCCATAACCTGGCCAGTCTCACTCACCTGATGCCAGCAGCTGCACCAGCCAGGTCCATAACCTGGCCAGCTTCACTCACCTGATGCCAGCAGCTGCACCAGCCAGGTCCATAACCTGGCCAGCTTCACTCACCTGATGCCAGCAGCTGCACCAGCCAGGTCCATAACCTGGCCAGCTTCACTCACCTGATGCCAGCAGCTGCACCAGCCAGGTCCATAACCTGGCCAGCTTCACTCACCTGATGCCAGCAGCTGCACCAGCCAGGTCCATAACCTGGCCAGCTTCACTCACCTGATGCCAGCAGCTGCACCAGCCAGGTCCATAACCTGGCCAGTCTCACTCACCTGATGCCAGCAGCTGCACCAGCCAGGTCCATAACCTGGCCAGCTTCACTCACCTGATGGCAGCAGCTGCACCAGCCGGGTCCATAACCTGGCCAGCTTCACTCACCTGATGCCAGCAGCTGCACCAGCCAGGTCCATAACCTGGCCAGCTTCACTCACCTGATGGCAGCAGCTGCACCAGCCAGGTCCATAACCTGGCCAGCTTCACTCACCTGATGCCAGCAGCTGCACCAGCCAGGTCCATAACCTGGCCAGTCTCACTCACCTGATGCCAGCAGCTGCACCAGCCAGGTCCATAACCTGGCCAGTCTCACCCACCTGATGCCAGCAGCTGCACCAGCCAGGTCCATAACCTGGCCAGTCTCACTCACCTGATGCCAGCAGCTGCACCAGCCAGGTCCATAACCTGGCCAGTCTCACTCACCTGATGGCAGCAGCTGCACCAGCCAGGTCCATAACCTGGCCAGTCTCACGCACTTGATGCCAGCAGCTGCACCAGCCAGGTCCATAACCTGGCCAGTCTCACTCACCTGATGCCAGCAGCTGCACCAGCCAGGTCCATAACCTGGCCAGTCTCACTCACCTGATGGCAGCAGCTGCACCAGCCAGGTCCATAACCTGGCCAGTCTCACTCACCTGATGGCAGCAGCTGCACCAGCCAGGTCCATAACCTGGCCAGTCTCACTCACCTGATGGCAGCAGCTGCACCAGCCAGGTCCATAACCTGGCCAGTCTCACTCACCTGATGGCAGCAGCTGCACCTGCCAGGTCCATAACCTGGCCAGTCTCACTCACCTGATGGCAGCAGCTGCACCAGCCAGGTCCATAACCTGGCCAGTCTCACTCACCTGATGCCAGCAGCTGCACCAGCCAGGTCCATAACCTGGCCAGTCTCACTCACCTGATGCCAGCAGCTGCACCAGCCAGGTCCATAACCTGGCCAGTCTCACTCACCTGATGCCAGCAGCTGCACCAGCCAGGTCCATAACCTGGCCAGTCTCACTCACCTGATGCCAGCAGCTGCACCAGCCACCACCTACCTCAGTTCTCCCAGTTACAAATGCGCACACATGAAACTCTTGGTTCACAGAGGAAGTCCGTTATTACATAAACTTTTTTGTAGTTTATTATTATTATTATTATTATTATTATTATTATTATTATTATTATTATTATTATTATTATTATTGTTATTATTATTATTATTATTATTATTATTATTATTATTATTATTATTATATTTATTATTATTTTTATTATTCCTGCCAGTAGGCCTTCTGCAGTGTTCCTTCATTCTTATGTTCTTATGTTCTTATGTCTTGAACACTTTATGTGATTTTAATTCTTTATATGGATGACACGTTTTTCCGGGAAACATTGTTAAATACGAACATTCTCAACAATTACCCGTACGGAAATAGCGGACGTTATCACGGTCAACAGAAATATTGAGCTCACTGTAAAGATTATTTGTCACTGTCGAGACGGTGAGAATTAGAAGTTGTTGTGGACAGAATCACAGGTTATTGCTGGTAAGATTAAAGAAGAAATATATGAAATTCATTTGGCAATCAAGGAGGGAGAGTTGGGAGACATAACCCAGCCAGCTGATGGTAAACACTCAAGGGTGAGTTATATGATCCTGCGTCTCTTTGAACTCCACAAGAATAACGTTAATAAAGACACGGGGGTAAACACAGGGACTTATTTATTGAAAACTGTTTCAGTGCTGGATGTTTGATCATTTCTAACATTAAATAATAATAATAATAATAATAATAATAATAATAATAATAATAATAATAATAATAATAATAATAATAATAATAATAATAACAATAATAATAATAATAATAACGTTTTTCAAGAAAGTATATTACGTAATTGATACGTATAGGATTAACTAACATCATTGGCTTACTTTATTATTATTATTATTATTATTATTATTATTATTATTATTATTATTATTATTATTATTATTATTATTATTATTATTATTATTATTATTATTATTATTGTTGTTATTATTATTATTATTATTATTATTATTATTATTATTATTATTATTATTATTGTTATTATTATTATTATTATTATTATTATTATTATTATTATTATTATTATTATTATTATTATTATTATTATTATTATTATTATTGTTATTATTATTATTATTATTATTATTATTATTGTTATTATTATTATTATTATTATTATTATTATTATTATTATTATTATTATTATTATTATTATTATTATTATTATCAAAGAAAAAAATAATGAAAAACCATTGAAAAATAGGACAAGTGGATGATTATTTAAGCAAGTTGGTTCACAAAACTGCTAAATATTATTACAATCTATGACATTAATGTTAACAAATTGGTTTATGATTAAGATATTTATGGAGTCTTGCAAAATTATTTGCTATAAAGTTTTTAGTGGTTATTACGTAAGTCAATATGTGGATAAACAGAGATGTAGAATTTAGGCCAGATGAAGGATGGGAATTTTAGCAATGGTTTTGAAGCAGGTGACAGATTAGAAAAGTTTCTAATACGCTCCCTCCTTCAAAACCATTGCTCTCTCTCTCTCTCTCTCTCTCTCTCTCTCTATATATATATATATATATATATATATATATATATATATATGTATATATATATATATATATATATATATATATATATATATATATATATATATATATATATATATATATATATATATATATATATGTATATATATATATATATATATATATATATATATATATATATATATATATATATATATATATATATATATATATATATATATATATATATATATATATATATATATATATATATATATATGTCGTGCCGAATATGCAAAACTGGTCAATTAGCAAGAACTCATTTAAAATTAAGTCCTTTCTAAAATTTTCTCTTATACGTTTAAAGATATATTTTTTTCATTAATGTTGATGTAAAAATTTTTAATTTTGCACCAAAAGAATCTTAGAAAACTTACCTAACCTTATTATATCAAGAGCAATTTATTTTAGCCTAACCCAACTAAATATATTTTAGATTTGTTTACATAAATTTAATACTAAACAAACACAGTGAAATATATTTTTTTCGTTAGGTTCAGAATGATTTTGGCGAAATTATTGCATACACAAATTTTCACTTGTCCTATATGGCAAGATGAACGTTGCTATTTAAGCCAAGATCGCAAGTTCTGCCTATTCGGCACGACATATATATATATATATATATATATATATATATATATATATATATATATATATATATATGTTATATATGTCGTGCCGAATAGGCACAAC
>NW_027195178.1:0-55000 GCF_038502225.1 Cherax quadricarinatus
AAACATATAAGTGAACAGTATTTAGATAAGGCTAAAGAGGTTTCTGTGGCATTTATGGATTTGGAAAAGGCGTATGACAGGGTGGATAGGGGGGCAATGTGGCAGATGTTGCAGGTGTATGGTATAGGAGGTAGGTTACTGAAAGCAGTGAAGAGTTTTTACGAAGATAGTGAGGCTCAAGTTACATTATGTAGGAAAGAGGGAGATATTTCCCAGTAAAAGTAGGCCTTAGACAAGGATGTGTCATGTCACCGTTATTGTTTAATATATTTATAGATGGGATTGTAAGAGAAGTAAATGCGAGGGTCTTGGCAAGAGGTGTGGAGTTAAAAGATAAAGAATCACACATAAAGTGGGAGTTGTCACAGTTGCTCTTTGATGATGACACTGTGCTCTTGGGAGATTCTGAAGAGAAGTTGCAGAGGTTGGTGAGTGAATTTGGTAGGGTATGTAAAAGAAGAAAATTAAAAGTGAATACAGGAAAGAGTAAGGTTATGAGGATAAAAAGATTAGGTGATGAAAGATTGGATATCAGATTGGAGGGAGAGAGTATGGAGGAGGTGAATGTATTCAGATATTTTGGAGTGGACGTGTCAGCGGATGGGTCTATGAAAGATGAGGTAAATCATGGAATTGATGAGGGGAAAAGGGTGAGCGGTGCACTTAGGAGTCTGTGGAGACAAAGAACTTTGTCCTTGGAGGCAAAGAGGGGAATGTATGAGAGTATAGTTTTACCAACGCTCTTATATGGGTGTGAAGCATGGGTGATGAATGTTGCAGCGAGGAGAAGGCTGGAGGCAGTGGAGATGTCATGTCTGAGGGCAATGTGTGGTGTTAATATAATGCAGAGAATTCGTAGTTTGGAAGTTAGGAGGAGGTGCGGAATTGCCAAAACTGTTGTCCAGAGGGCTGAGGAAGGGTTGTTGAGGTGGTTCGGACATGTAGAGAGGATGGAACGAAACAGAATGACTTCAAGAGTGTATCAGTCTGTAGCGGAAGGAAGGCGGGGTAGGGGTCGGCCTAGGAAACGTTGGAGGGAGGGGGTAAAGGAGGTTTTGTGTGCGAGGGGCTTGGACTTCGAGCGGGCATGCGTGATCGTGTTTGATAGGAGTGAATGGAGACAAATGGTTTTAATACTTGACGTGCTGTTGGAATGTGAGCAAAGTAACATTTATGAAGGGATTCGGGGAAACCGGCAGGCCGGACTTGAGTCCTGGAGATGGAAAGTACAGTGCCTGCACTCTGAAGGAGGGGTGTTAATGTTGCAGTTTAAAAACGGTAGTGTAAAGCACCCTTCTGGCAAGACAGTGATAGAGTGAATGATTGTGAAAGTTCTTCTTTTTCGGGCCACCCTGCCTTGGTGGGAATCGGCCAGTGTGTTAATAATATATATATAGTATATATATATATATATATATATATATATATATATATATATATATATATATATATATATATATATATTATATATATATATATATATATATATATATATATATATATATATATATATATATATATATATATATATATATATATATATATATATATATATATATATAATATATATATATATATATACATTATATATATAATATATATATATATATATATATATATATATATATATATCTCTATATATATATATATATAGATATATATATATATGTGTGTGTGTGTGTGTGTGCAAGGAATTCGCAAGAGCAGGCTAAATATACACAGATACTGATCTCTGGCTGAAGGAGACTAGAACAAGGTACGCAGTGCTATACCAATCTACCCACACTGGACAATACCTTGGCGTGTAGCATGCGCTACACGTTGATCCAAGGCAGCCAGCTTCAGTTACTGCAGGCAAACCATTAATCCCAAATTTTAACTGTGTTAACTGGCAAGATTTGTTACTATAATCATTATTCTGTTACTAGTCAGTGAACTTGGTTGGTTGATTAATGGGGGTTTTAAAGCCTATCGACTATTCGAGGGTCATAAAGGCTGCCCTTAATACTTTTCACAAAAATATTTTAATAGCTGAAATAAAAGCTTTAGACTTATGAATCATGCAATAAGTTAGCGAAAAATTGTTTAATAAATGAGCGACAAAATACAGGTGACCACAGAACATACCCTCAGGGGTATATTGCCCAGTGTATACACTGATAAATAGGACATACCCTCAGGGGTATATTGCCCAGTGTATACACTGAGAAATAGGACATACCCTCAGGGGTATATTTCCCAGTGTATACACTGAGAAATAGGACATACCCTCAGGGGTATATTTCCCAGTGTATACACTGAGAAATAGGACATACCCTCAGGGGTATATTTCCCAGTGTATACACTGAGAAATAGGACATACCCTCAGGGGTATATTTCCCAGTGTATACACTGAGAAATAGGACATACCCTCAGGGGTATATTGCCCAGTGTATACACTGAGAAATAGGACATACCCTCAGGGGTATATTTCCCAGTGTATACACTGAGAAATAGGACATACCCTCAGGGGTATATTTCCCAGTGTATACACTGAGAAATAGGACATACCCTCAGGGGTATATTGCCCAGTGTATACACTGAGAAATAGGACATACCCTCAGGGGTATATTGCCCAGTGTATACACTGAGAAATAGGACATACCCTCAGGGGTATATTGCCCAGTGTATACACTGAGAAATAGGACATACCCTCAGGGGTATATTGCCCAGTGTATACACTGAGAAATAGGACATACCCTCAGGGGTATATTGCCCAGTGTATACACTGAGAAATAGGACATACCCTCAGGGGTATATTGCCCAGTGTATACACTGAGAAATAGGACATACCCTCAGGGGTATATTGCCCAGTGTATACACTGAGAAATAGGACATACCCTCAGGGGTATATTTCCCAGTGTATACACTAAGAAATAGGACATACCCTCAGGGATATATTTTCCAGTGTATACACTGATAAATAGGACATACCCTCAGGGGTATATTTCCCAGTGTATACACTGAGAAATAGGACATACCCTCAGGGGTATATTTCCCAGTGTATACACTGATAAATAGGACATACCCTCAGGGATATATTTCCCAGTGTATACACTGAGAAATAGGACATACCCTCAGGGGTATATTTCCCAGTGTATACATTGAGAAATAGGACATACCCTCAGGGGTATATTTCCCAGTGTATACACTGATAAATAGGACATACCCTCAGGGGTATATTTCCCAGTGTATACACTGAGAAATAGGACATACCCTCAGGGGTATATTTCCCAGTGTATACACTGAGAAATAGGACATACCCTCAGGGGTATATTTCCCAGTGTATACACTGAGAAATAGGACATACCCTCAGGGGTATATTTCCCAGTGTATACACTGAGAAATAGGACATACCCTCAGGGGTATATTGCCCAGTGTATACACTGAGAAATAGGACATACCCTCAGGGGTATATTTCCCAGTGTATACACTGAGAAATAGGACATACCCTCAGGGGTATATTTCCCAGTGTATACACTGAGAAATAGGACATACCCTCAGGGGTATATTGCCCAGTGTATACACTGAGAAATAGGACATACCCTCAGGGGTATATTGCCCAGTGTATACACTGAGAAATAGGACATACCCTCAGGGGTATATTGCCCAGTGTATACACTGAGAAATAGGACATACCCTCAGGGGTATATTGCCCAGTGTATACACTGAGAAATAGGACATACCCTCAGGGGTATATTGCCCAGTGTATACACTGAGAAATAGGACATACCCTCAGGGGTATATTTCCCAGTGTATACACTGAGAAATAGGACATACCCTCAGGGGTATATTGCCCAGTGTATACACTGAGAAATAGGACATACCCTCAGGGGTATATTTCCCAGTGTATACACTAAGAAATAGGACATACCCTCAGGGATATATTTTCCAGTGTATACACTGATAAATAGGACATACCCTCAGGGGTATATTTCCCAGTGTATACACTGAGAAATAGGACATACCCTCAGGGGTATATTTCCCAGTGTATACACTGAGAAATAGGACATACCCTCAGGGGTATATTTCCCAGTGTATACACTGATAAATAGGACATACCCTCAGGGATATATTTCCCAGTGTATACACTGAGAAATAGGACATACCCTCAGGGGTATATTTCCCAGTGTATACATTGAGAAATAGGACATACCCTCAGGGGTATATTTCCCAGTGTATACACTGATAAATAGGACATACCCTCAGGGGTATATTTCCCAGTGTATACACTGAGAAATAAGACATACCCTCAGGGGTATATTTCCCAGTGTATACACTGAGAAATAGGACATACCCTCAGGGGTATATTTCCCAGTGTATACACTGAGAAATAGGACATACCCTCAGGGGTATATTTCCCAGTGTATACACTGAGAAATAGGACATACCCTCAGGGGTATATTTCCCAGTGTATACACTGAGAAATAGGACATACCCTCAGGGGTATATTTCCCAGTGTATACACTGAGAAATAGGACATACCCTCAGGGGTATATTTCCCAGTGTATACACTGAGAAATAGGACATACCCTCAGGGGTATATTTCCCAGTGTATACACTGAGAAATAGGACATACCCTCAAGGGTGTATTTCTGTGTGTATACACTGAGAAATAGGACATACCCTCAGGGATATATTTCCGTGTGTATACACTGAGAAATAGGACATACCCTCAGAGGTATATTTCCGTGTGTATACACTGAGAAATAGGACATACCCTCAGAGGTATATTTCCGTGTGTATACACTGAGAAATAGGACATACCCTCAGGGGTATATTTCCCAGTGTATACACTGAGAAATAGGACACCCTCAGGGGTATATTTTTCAGTGTATCCACATAGAGATTATTCTCTGTTTTAGGGACTAAAATATTCTTGTCTGTTGATGTAAAGATAACCTTGTTACCTTAATGATCCCATTAACCGGTCATCAACACCTGAGTCTATTGAGAATGACTCACAACAAAAATACACAAAACGCAATCATACACCATCACATACTACACATAAACAACAGTAACACACCATAATATACCACAAACAAATAGCAGTAATACATCATCACATAATGGACCCAAGTTGCATTCATACAGCAGTCATACAACAGTCATACAACAGTCATACACCACAACATTCTACAGATAAGCAACAATTATACACCCCATTCTATACACAATGAGCAGCCATACACCATTACATGCTATTCAAAGACACCAGTCATACACCACCATTGTCTATACACTAATAGGAGTAATACACCATCATATATCACACACAAACAAGATCATATACTTCAGTCAAACAATCAAAATCACTGTATACTACACACAAACAGCAGTAATACACCAAGACATACTTCATACAAACAACAGTCATACACCAACACATTTTACACAACGAATAGTGATACACAACAACAGAGTATAACCAAACATCAATCATACACCACCACATACTACGCACAAACAGCCATGTTACCACATACTAAAAGAAAACAGAAATAACAGTCATAATTTACTTCAAATTACACATACAGCAGTCATACGTTAGTATATAATTCACACAAACAACAGTCGTATACAAGCACCTAGGACACAAACAACAGTCGTATACAAGCACCTAGGACACAAACAACAGTCGTATACAAGCACCTAGGACACAAACAACAGTCGTATACAAGCACCTAGGACACAAACAACAGTCGTATACAAGCACCTAGGACACAAACAACAGTCGTATACAAGCACCTAGGACACAAACAACAGTCGTATACAAGCACCTAGGACACAAACAACAGTCGTATACAAGCACCTAGGACACAAACAACAGTCGTATACAAACACCTAGGACACAACAGTCGTATACAAGCACCTAGGACACAAACAACAGTCGTATACAAGCACCTAGGACACAAACAACAGTCACACAAGCCACACACACTATATACAGGCAGAAATCATGCAGGACCACATATGATACACAAATAAGTTATACACCACCACATACTACATACCATAAATAGCCATACACCACCACATACTACACAGTCATACAACACCATATGACATACAACATATGATGTACAACATATGATGTACAACATATGATGTACAACATATGATGTACAACATATGACGTACAACATATGACGTACAACATGTGACGTACAACATGTGACGTACAATATATAAGGAACAGTATGTTGAACAAAATGTTGAGTATGAAGTCAGTTTGTCTCTCAAGGGACACAAACACTCAGGCTGAAGTGTCTCTCGCAACAGGAAAATGAAACTCCTCTCTCCCATGGAACAAACTTGATTACCTGGCTTTCTCGAGGTGTTTTACGACCATCCTCCAGCATTCTGCTGACTCTTCCTCATTATCTTCTAATCTTCTCTCCTCCTTCCTTCCCCGTGTCTGATCCCCCTCCCCTTCTTTTCCCTCACTAATTGCATAAATTTCTGCTAACTCTCCATATTGCACTTTTCCGTCCCTCTCTCCCCACTCCCCCCTCTCTCTCCCTCTCTCTCTCCCTCTCTCTCTCACTCTCTCTCTCACTCTCTCTCTCACTCTCTCTCTCACACTCTCTCTCTCTCTCTCTCTCTCTCTCTCTCTCTCTCTCTCTCTCTCTCTCTCTCTCTCTCTTTCTCTCTTTCTCTCTCTTTCTCTCTTTCTCTCTCTTTCTCTTTCTCTGTCCCTCTCTTTCTCTTTTCTTTTGAATGTTAGGTTAAGGATTCCTAACTTTATTGGCAAGCTAAGAGTTGTTACCTACATCAGCTCATTTGAAAGCATTTTCATTGTTATGAAACATACAAGTAGGGAACAGGATGAAGTTGGAGCCATCTGTGGGCCAGCATTTTCATTTGATCAACTCACTATATCTAGTTCATATCATTATGCTGTACGAACGTGTTCCAGACTCGAGTCATCCTGGGATAAATGATCTCAGATGAAGTGATGTTCTGCAAAAGGGTACAATCAGACTGAAGTTGCTGCTTTCTGCCCGTCTTGTGGTATAGAAGCTTGCTTCTTGCTGTCCTCGAAATGGAGCCAAGTGTGGTACTTTGACAATATTGGCCTTGTGTACATAACAGTTAGACCACCTACATCCCTCCTGTGTCGAAGGCTCTGCTGAAATGACAGAATTATCCAGTATGGGTCCAGGCGAGAGATGAGGCGCCTTGCTCTGTTCTCTACTCTGTCAAGCAACCCCTTGCAACCCCTACTGTCAAGCTGATGTGAGATACATCCAAGTGCTGTAAGCTTCTTGGCTGCCTTGTTTGCAAGATTTACAACGTGGTTCTTGTTGGTCAGTTTGGAGTCAAATTTCACCCCAAGGATATCAACTTCTTCCCCGGGTACCAGCACTCTCCCATTCATACTTACTACTGCTCGGGCATACCATCATGGTGCCTAGAGACCATTATCATTTGTGTTTTCTCAGGTGCAAATGTTACCTGCCATCGGTTTCCCCAAGCTGATATAGCTCTTAGCTGGTGATTGATGTAGCTTAGAGCAGCTGGAATTTCTTGTCTTGGATAAGTAAATATCAGAGTACAGTCATCTGCATATGCATGGGATTCTGGGATGAGATGAAGGCCATTGAAGTAGACATTCCATAACAATGACCCAAGCACACTTCTCTGTGGAACACTTGCCCCAATAGGATGTCTTGCTGATTCTGTTCCATTGAGAACTACTCTCAGTGATTACCATGAAGGTAATCACTGAGGATACATAGTGTAGAGCCTGCAATTCCCAGTGCTTGCAATTTTGCCAAGAGGCCCCTGGTACCACATTAGGTCGAAAGCACCAGCAATGTCCAGTGCTACAATACAGCTGAATTTGGATTCATCCAGTGACTGCTGCCATTTAGTGAAGAGGTTTAACAACAGGTCAACAGCAGAGTAACCTTTCCTGAAGCCATATTGACGGTCACAAAGTGGTGAGTGGTAGTCTAAAACCTCTCTCATTTGTCTTTGGATTATTGTCTCAAGGATCTTGCCGGTGATTGACATGAGTGACTCTGGTCTGTAGTTGCTGATTTCTGTTCTTCTTTTTTGTGAACATTCTCCTCTTTCCACAGAGAAGGCCATTTACACTGTACTAGGCAGTGCTGAAAGATGCGAGTTAGCGGTGTTGCTAGCTGGTCTGCACATCTCAGCAATTTTGGGCACAACTTTTCTGGGCCTACAACCTTTTCTTGGACAAGCGATTTAAAAAGAAGATGCACCTCCTCCTGCCTTATTGTCACCACTGACAGTGTTGACACAGTTCTTGCAGCTAGCCAAGGAGGGTCCCTTGCTGGATCAGGAACTTGCATTTTAGTAGCAAAGTGTTAACTACTAGTAGAGTTGGTCCCATCCTGTCGATTGAGAGGTGGAATAAGTTCATCAAGTAGATAACCTTGTCTGTCCTTGACCAGGGACCACCAGGTTTTGGAGCCTACTCTACCTGATGCTAGCTTTCTTTTTGTGTCCACCTCCCATTTAGAGATGGCGGACTTTTAAACTTCACCAATATGCCTACAGGCTTGCCTGTGCAAGTTCCTGTTATAGGTAGTAGGATGTCTATTATATGTTCGCCAGGCGTAGTACTTAGTAGCAGCCACTCTACAACGAAAGCCGAACCAAGGCTGATCTGTAGGCTTCGTCACATACTGCCGGTCAGGGATGTATTCTTGTTGTAAATTAAGGATGTGTCCAGTGAAGGCATTCACTTGGTTGTCAACATCCCCTTGGATAGAGCATTCCAATCGGTGATGGCGAGATCAGAGAAAAGTGCTGGCTAATTACCTCTTTCCCATAGTCAGGTTGTGCGTGTGGACTCCTCACCTGGTTCTGTTGGGATCTTAAGTGTCGTAAAAACAGCCTTGTGGTCAGACGATCCAACATAGCCGAGGGTTTGACAAGTGACAATACCTTCTGCCAAATCACTCACTACTGGGTCAAGGGAGGAGCCAGAGATGTGAGTAGGGAAATCAACAAAGTTTCTCACGTTAAACACTGCAAGAAGGTCATCAAAGTCCCTCTGTATAAGATGTTGATTGAGGTCACCAACAATTTTGATGCGTTGACAGTTGTGTTGGAGCAGGAGTTGACATTTTCCATTAGGAAGTTGATGGGGTCTGCATATTGCCACTGAGGTCTGTATATTGCACACACTAGTACAGAGGCACTAATGTTTATGCATAGCTTAAAGAACATCATTTCAAGATGAATAGGAATGACAGCATCAATGTACTGGGCATGTACACTTTTAGAGAGGCACACAGCAACATCTCCTTGCCCTTGCCTGTCTCTTCTCAACCACGAGTTGTAGCCAGCAATTCTTTCAAAATTTTCTGGAGTCCTGTCGTCAAAAAAAATTTCAACAGCCATCATGTTGGGACGTCAAGTGCTCACAAAACTGTGTATGAGCTCTCCAACATTGGTAATGAAACCTCTAATGTTGGCCGACAGGATACTGATAGACTGGCTCCTCATGTGTTCAGCTTGAGGTGGAGTGTTGTTATTTTGGCGTGTAAGGTGCTTGAGAGAGGTAGGGCACCGAGAGAGAGGTAGGACACCGAGAGAGAGGTAGGGCACCGAGAGAGAGGTAGGGCACCGAGGCAGCTGCTGGGATGTAGGCCTGTGGTCTTGTGTAAGGCACAAAACTACCTGGGCTGAGATAGGATGTCCCCTCTTGTGGCAGTAATTGCACCTGGTATCTCGCAGGCAGTTGTTAGTGGTGTGCCCCCTCCGGTGACAGCGAGAGCACTGCCTAGGTGCCTGGGAGGGTGGACGCCTATTTGTTACACTTCTTGTGTTTCGCTGCTCATTTATCCGTAGGTTCTGCCGCTGGTGAGCCTGATTGTGTATCTGATAAACGTTTTCCTGGGACTGTGTTAGTGGTAGGTGAGACGGCTGTAGATGTCTTCCTCCTCCACGTCCTCTTCCACGTCCTCTACCACGCCCTTGTACAGTTCTGACAGATGTATCCCTGCTGTTCGTACTTTGGTGCAGCACCTATTCAGGTGCAATGATAACCCCCTGATTATTAATTGCACTAATCTCTGTTGGAGAAAATCCTGACTCAGTACTTGCAGATGAAGCACTGCTGATGTTGGCGTAATGTCGGTAGGTGTGCTGACAGGTGTAGGATCAGTGATGGTATGTGCACTGTCTGGTGTACTGGCAGGTGCTAAAGCAGTGACGTCAGGTGTTGTAGAGTTAACAGATCTAAGGCTTGTTTCGTTGCTGGGAAGAGGATCTGTCCCCTCTGTAATGGTCAGAGGTATAGTGTAAGAATTCCCAAATGTAGTGATGTGAGCTTTGTCAATCTGTGAAGCCTTAGCGATTCCAGAATTCCGCCAGTTATTTACCTCTGAGTTGAGCTCAGTGTAGGACTTCCAGTCTTTGTCAATAGTGTCACCATCAGCTGAGCAGCTTATGTCACTTGATGCAGGCTTGCACTGGCCTTCTGCAATAGCTTGAAGGGTATCTAATGATTTGAAGAGCTCATGAAGTGCTTCCCTGTGATGGATTATCTTAGCTGAGACTTTACAACACAGCCCAAGAGGGCAGTCTCGATCTTTGGAGAGGAGTAGCTCCAGGCTTGTGTCCACATATACCACAGGATTATGGATATCTTTCAATTTTCTGAGATGTTCTACCTGGCTACAACAAAATTCTTCTGGAATGCAATCTGTAAGGCAGTAATTAGAACAAGTAGGCTCCTTGCATTTTGTCCCTTGTAGTATACCCACAAACACTGCAGTAGCTACTGGGACAGTAGCCAGATAGCGATCCTTTATATTTTGCGATGTGAAGTCATCACAGAGGAAACTTTGCAAGTTTACAGTGAAATTCGCAGAAGAGAGAGGGTGGTGGTATCGTGGGGGTGTTTAATGGGGCGTGTGGGGGGAGGAGGGAAGGTGAGGACAGGCTGTGGGCCGGCTGGCTGGTAGAGTTGCCTTCTCACTACCACTTAATAAACAACAGGAAGATGTTCTGTGGAGGAGTTGGCTTACTTGTACTAATGTGTTGAAGGTAGTACTATGTCACTGAAGAGTTCTTTTTTCCTCACCAACCCTCGTAGTTAAGTAATATTATTAAGAAAGATTGTGGATCACACTGTGACACGTCCTGCCTCTCTCTCTCTCTCTCTCTCTCTCTCTCTCTCTCTCTCTCTCTCTCTCTCTCTCTCTCTCTCTCTCTCTCTCTCTCTCTCTCTCTCTCTCTCTCTCTCTATCTATCTCTGTCTCTCTTATATACAAGATTTGACAAGGTTAGGTTAAAGATCCCTAGCTTTATTGACAGGCTATTGACAAGTTAAGATTTCCCAAATTTATTGGCAAGTTAAGAGCTGTTACTTACATCAGCTCATTTGAAAGCATTTTTATTTTTATGAAACATACAAGTAGGGAACAGGATGAAGTCGGAGCCATTTCTCTGTCTGTCTGTCTCTCTCTGTCTCTCTCTCTGTCTCTCTCTCTGTCTCTGTCTCTCTCTCTGTCTGTCTGTCTGTCTCTCTCTCTCTCTCTCTCTCTCTCTCTCTCTCTCTCTCTCTCTCTACACGGGGTTGTACAAAGTTAGGTAAAGGGTTCCTAACTTTATTTACAAGCTAGGAATTGTTAACTACATCAGCTCACTTTAAAGCATTCTTATTGTCGACACATACAGAGAGGGAACAAGAGTAAGTCAGAGCCATCTGTGGGGCAGCGATTTCATTTGGTAAACTGACTTTATCTTGTTGATGTCACTGCTATATGAACATGTTGCAGACTAGTCATCTTCCTCTCTCTCTCTCTCTCTCTCTCTCTCTCTCTCTCTCTCTATCTATCTATCTATCTATCTATCTATCTATCTATCTATCTATCTATCTATCTCTTTCTCCGTCTCAGGGTGAATCTTGCTTTAATTAATTGAAATAGTCATATGACAGTAGATGTAAACAGTAGGTGGGGAACTACTCCGGATGTTAAAAAAGCTTTTTGCGACAGAGATTTAAAGCATGATGAATAAGCTTATAACTTAACATATGACAAAATTTATAATAACGAGAACGAAAAAATTATACTCGGTGTTGTATATTATTCCTTCTTCCAAAAATAAAGAAAACGGCTTTATTTTCAAGCCAAAATTAAAGCAATATGTAGTAACACAGGCAATATTTGTTGGTTATTTTATTACCACTAACAAACTGGAAAATTCTCTTCAGGGACCAACAAACTGAAGATAATCTTCTGACACAAATAATCATGTAGGTCACTCATACTAGCAAGATACTGATTCTCCCTTTGACTGCAGTTTATGGCCTACTTAATCAAGTAAAGCAGGAGAGAAACTAAGGAACAGTGATCACAGATTTACGCCTCCAGTACTTCGGTACCACAAGTCCCAAAGTGGTTGGGCCACTTGCCTTGATTCCTCCTCTTCCCCTCCTTCCCATCCTTTTCCAGTTATTTCCACCCTTCCTTATCCTTCTTCCTTCCCATCTTACGACAGCTCTCGTCGTCTTCGATTCGATTCGATCACATAGACTTTAGACTAAAAAAAATGGGCGATCCTAATTATTATTATTATGAGTAATTCCAGCTACAGCAGAACGAACCTTGAGAAAATACTTCCAGATATTAGTAACATAAATAGATTGAATTGATAAATACAAAGAATTTAGAGTAAATATTGATAAAATTTAATCAACAATATCTGATAATCTAAAGAGATCACATATAAAAACATACAAAGAGAAAGCAAAGAAATATCGGACAATAAAGCAACATATTCTGATCAGAGGCAAAAATTTTAACACATAACAAATTTATATTAACTGAGAGTAAAACAAAAGAAAAGCAAAAGAAAAAAATTGAAGTTCTGAGCAGAATTTTTAAAGACAAATTAGACACTACATGAAATATGACACAAGAAGAACCTCTCTTGAATATGCCAAGAGGAAGGGGGGGGGGAAGCAGAGATAGGACCTTTAACTAACAATAACGGAAGAAGTGCAAACAACAGTAGATATACATTCAATGGCCACTTTATTAGGTACACTTTTCCACAAAAGGATTCACGTAGATACTAAACTAAGTCAATCTAAAATCAGCTGGTTCGTGATGTTTGCTCAGCAACTACCTCAGGATGAGCAGGTAACAATGAATCACCCAGGTTAATAATAATGATAGGAGGAGAAGTAGTGGTGGTAATTTTGTTATTCATAACAGTATTGTTTGTTAATCTTATTCACCGTATCCTAAAATATAACTAGTGATAAATATAAACCGAACCACTGGTATGCAGAGCTATGCTAGTAGCAGTGGAGTAACATGGGTATGTGGCAGGGATCGTGCAAAAAGAGTAGAGGTGGTCTTTGGTTCATGCCTTCCATCTACTTCCATCTATCATGTAGTTAAATTAGACACATGTGCAACTCTTGGGTATCTTTATTGAGGAAACGTTTCGCCACACAGTGGCTTCACCAGTCCATACAAAGGATAAACTTGAAGAATAGGAGGAGAATGAGGTAATCAGTCCCTCAACCTTGAGTCGATGTGGTCAGTCCGAGGGACTGATTACCTTATTCTCCTCCTGTTCTTCAAGTTTATCCTTTATATGGACTGATGAAGCCACTGTGTGGCGAAACGTTTCCTCAATAAAGATACCCAAGAGTTGCATATGTGTCTAATTTAACAACGTGTCGGTTCTCTGAACCATTCATCTATCATGTAAACTGCTTGTCATTTTATTTCCATATGGGATGATAAATTTTTCCTATGTTGCATGTCGGCACTGGCTAATGGGTGGGAAGAGAGCCTTTTACTTTCCTATCCCTGCCTCAAGAATATATATACTGCATCCACTTTATTAGATACACCCTTCTAGTGCTGTGTAGGAGCCCCTTCTGCTCCCAGAACAGCCTGAAATCTTCATGGCAAAGATTCGACATAGTGCTGCAAACATTTCTTTAAAATTCTGGTCCATGTTGACATGATAGCATCACACAGTTGCATCCCAAAGGCTTATAACAAATTCTGATCCTACCATCTGCATGTTGCAGCAGAAATCGTGATTCGTCAGACAACGCGGCGTTTTGCCAGTATTCAACTGTCCAGTTTTGGTGAGTCTTTGTCCAGTGTAGCCTCAGTTTCCTCTACTTAGCTGACAGGAGTGGAACCCAATGTGGTCCTTTGCTGCTTTAGCTCATCTACTTAAAGGTTCAATGTGTTATGCTTTCAGAGATGCTCTTCATCATACTACTCTTGTAGTGTTGTTATTTTGGTTACTGTCGCCTACATGTCATCTTCAACTAGTCTGGTCATTCTCCTCTGACCTTTCTCAATATCAAGGCGTTGTCGCCCACGGAACTGCCGCTCACTGAATGATTTGTGTTTTTCACACCATTCTCTATTAACCGTAGAGACTGTTGGGTGTGATAATCCCAGGAAATCAGCAGATTCTAAGATACTCAAGCCACCTCGTCTGGCACTAACAATCATTCCACGGTCAAAGTTACTTAAATTACATTTCTTCCTCAGTCTGGTGTTCAATCTGTACAACGAGTCAACCTCTTGATAATGTCTGCGTGTTTTAGGCATTAAGGTACTGCCACCTGATTGGCTGATTAGATATTTAGATTGACGAGCAGATGTACAAGTGTACCTGATAAAATGACCACTTAGTGTAGATAATAAAGGGTAATTTTTAATCTAATTATAAGTAGGTAGTTCTCAATAAATAGCTCTGATGCAGATATGAATATCTTTTGTTATATGTCTTACTCATGCAGTCCCTTGTATTCCGCATTCCTCACTCACTCCATTTCCTGTAATCCTTCTTTTCCTGCCTTCCTATTCTTAACTCTATCCTTCTTCCTCTTTCTCTCGTCACCCTCTCTCCCACTCTCCCTTCATCCCTCCCACTCTTTTTTGCCTCACATCTCCCTTCCTCCAACACTTTTATCTCTGTCTCCTTCCCTCCCTCCTTCCCTGTTCTCTTACCTCCATCTCTCTACCTCCGCCCCAAGTGCTCCAGCCCAATATTTGAACATCATTTACCTGGTGTGTATTTTGGGTCGCCTCGAACTGAGGTCTTCATTGTGACTATTCAAGAGGAGAGGTTTAACTACCACAGTCCATCTCTAAAGCCGCCAAAATGGGCTCTCGCCCACAGCACTCTACACCGTTTTTGGTAATCCCCATGTTATGGGCGGTCCTCATCAATGGAATGATGAAGAGTGGTGTTAAGGGCAGGTGGAAGGCATCCAGATGGTCTTGTGTGGCATCTAGATGGTACATGTTTGTAGTAAATTGTAAGGGATGAAGGGAAGTGTTTTGGGGAAGAGAGGCAGGTAAAATATTCTAGATTTTGCTTCGAGGAATGAGTTTATTGGAGAGCTCCACTCATCCTCTGAATGAACATGCCACTATAAAGACAGTAATGACCAGTGCCACTCGTCCTGTTAATAAATCTGCAACTATAAAAACAGAGATGGACAGCGACACTTTTCCTACGAGTGAACATACCACCATAAAGACAGTACTGGGTAGTGTCACTCCTGTAATCCTTGAGTTTACCAACATAAAGACAGCACTGGACAGATCTAGTCATCCTTTAAGTAAACATACCAACGTAGTAATGCGCAGTACCACTCATCCTGTGAGTGAACATTAAAAATATTTGACAGATTTTTAGTTAGTTCCATCACTAACTGTGTCAGAGAAAATTACAGAGGTCACCATCTTGAACTCTGCTCGTGATAACAACACAATGAAACACAGTCACGGAAGAGACGGTAAAAAAAAATTAACGCATTACTGCTGCGAAAGAGACTGTGATAAGAGTGAGGAAAAACACGAGTAAAGAGATAGCAATATACTGGGATTATTGCATCTTGATCTGAGAGGAGACATGACAGCCATAGACTCGTCACTGAGACATGACAGCCATAGACTCGTCACTGAGACATGACAGCCATAGACTCGTCACTGAGACATGACAGCCATAGACTCGTCACTGAGACATGACAGCCATAGACTCGTCACTGAGACATGACAGCCATAGACTCGTCACTGAGACATGACAGCCATAGACTCGTCACTGAGACATGACAGCCATAGACTCGTCACTGAGACATGACAGCCATAGACTCGTCACTGAGACATGACAGCCATAGACTCGTCACTGAGACATGACAGCCATAGACTCGTCACTGAGACATGACAGCCATAGACTCGTCACTGAGACATGACAGCCATAGACTCGTCACTGAGACATGACAGCCATAGACTCGTCACTGAGACATGACAGCCATAGACTCGTCACTGAGACATGACAGCCATAGACTCGTCACTGAGACATGACAGCCATAGACTCGTCACTGAGACATGACAGCCATAGACTCGTCACTGAGACATGACAGCCATAGACTCGTCACTGAGACATGACAGCCATAGACTCGTCACTGAGACATGACAGCCATAGACTCGTCACTGAGACATGACAGCCATAGACTCGTCACTGAGACATGACAGCCATAGACTCGTCACTGAGACATGACAGCCATAGACTCGTCACTGAGACATGACAGCCATAGACTCGTCACTGAGACATGACAGCCATAGACTCGTCACTGAGACATGACAGCCATAGACTCGTCACTGAGACATGACAGCCATAGACTCGTCACTGAGACATGACAGCCATAGACTCGTCACTGAGACATGACAGCCATAGACTCGTCACTGAGACATGACAGCCATAGACTCGTCACTGAGACATGACAGCCATAGACTCGTCACTGAGACATGACAACCATAGACTCGTCACTGAGACATGACAGCCATAGACTCGTCACTGAGACATGACAGCCATAGACTCGTCACTGAGACATGACAGCCATAGACTCGTCACTGAGACATGACAGCCATAGACTCGTCACTGAGACATGACAGCCATAGACTCGTCACTGAGACATGACAGCCATAGACTCGTCACTGAGACATGACAGCAATAGACTCGTCACTGAGACATGACAGCCATAGACTCGTCACTGAGACATGACAGCCATAGACTCGTCACTGAGACATGACAGCCATAGACTCGTCACTGAGACATGACAGCCATAGACTCGTCACTGAGACATGACAGCCATAGACTCGTCACTGAGACATGACAGCCATAGACTCGTCACTGAGACATGACAGCCATAGACTCGTCACTGAGACATGACAGCCATAGACTCGTCACTGAGACATGACAGCCATAGACTCGTCACTGAGACATGACAGCCATAGACTCGTCATAGAGATATAGCAGCCATAGACTCGTCATGGAGACATGACAGCCATAGACTCGTCATGGAGACATGACAGCCATAGACTCGTCATGGAGACATGACAGCCATAGACTCGTCATGGAGACATGACAGCCATAGACTCGTCATGGAGACATGACAGCCACAGACTCGTCATGGAGACATGACAGCCACAGACTCGTCATGGAGACATGACAGCCATAGACTCGTCATGGAGACATGACAGCCATAGACTCGTCATGGAGACATGACAGCCATAGACTCGTCATGGAGACATGACAGCCATAGACTCGTCATGGAGACATGACAGCCATAGACTCGTCACTGAGACATGACAGCCATAGACTCGTCACTGAGACATGACAGCCATAGACTCGTCACTGAGACATGACAGCCATAGACTCGTCATAGAGATATAGCAGCCATAGACTCGTCACTGAGACATGACAGCCATAGACTCGTCACTGAGACATGACAGCCATAGACTCGTCACTGAGACATGACAGCCATAGACTCGTCATGGAGACATGACAGCCATAGACTCGTCATGGAGACATAACAGCCATAGACTCAAGGAGACATGACAGCCAAAGACTTGTCATGGAGACATGACAGCCATAGACTCGTCACTGAGACATTACAGCCATAGACTCGTCACTGAGACATGACAGCCATAGACTCGTCACTGAGACATGACAGCCACAGAATCGTCACTGAGACATGACAGCCATAGACTCGTCACGGAGACATGACAGCCATAGACTCGTCACGGAGACATGACAGCCATAGACTCGTCACGGAGACATGACAGCCATAGACTCGTCACGGAGACATGACAGCCATAGACTCGTCACGGAGACATGACAGCCACTGACTCGTCACGGAGACATGACAGCCACTGACTCGTCACGGAGACATGACAGCCACAGACTCGTCACGGAGACATGACAGCCACAGACTCGTCACGGAGACATGACAGCCACAGACTCGTCACGGAGACATGACAGCCACAGACTCGTCACGGAGACATGACAGCCACAGACTCGTCACGGAGACATGACAGCCACAGACTCGTCACGGAGACATGACAGCCACAGACTCGTCACGGAGACATGACAGCCACGGACTCGTCACGGAGACATGACAGCCACAGACTCGTCACGGAGACATGACAGCCACGGACTCGTCACGGAGACATGACAGCCACGGACTCGTCACGGAGACATGACAGCCACGGACTCGTCACGGAGACATGACAGCCACGGACTCGTCACGGAGACATGACAGCCACGGACTCGTCACGGAGACATGACAGCCACGGACTCGTCACGGAGACATGACAGCCATAGACTCGTCACGGAGACATGACAGCCATAGACTCGTCACGGAGACATGACAGCCACAGACTCGTCACGGAGACATGACAGCCACAGACTCGTCACGGAGACATGACAGCCACAGACTCGTCACGGAGACATGACAGCCACAGACTCGTCACGGAGACATGACAGCCACAGACTCGTCACGGAGACATGACAGCCACAGACTCGTCACGGAGACATGACAGCCACAGACTCGTCACGGAGACATGACAGCCACAGACTCGTCACGGAGACATGACAGCCACAGACTCGTCACGGAGACATGACAGCCACAGACTCGTCACGGAGACATGACAGCCACAGACTCGTCACGGAGACATGACAGCCACAGACTCGTCACGGAGACATGACAGCCACAGACTCGTCACGGAGACATGACAGCCACAGACTCGTCACGGAGACATGACAGCCACAGACTCGTCACGGAGACATGACAGCCACAGACTCGTCACGGAGACATGACAGCCACAGACTCGTCACGGAGACATGACAGCCATAGACTCGTCACTGAGACATTACAGCCATAGACTCGTCACGGAGACATGACAGCCACGGACTCGTCACGGAGACATGACAGCCACAGACTCGTCACGGAGACATGACAGCCATAGACTCGTCACGGAGACATGACAGCCACAGACTCGTCACGGAGACATGACAGCCACGGACTCGTCACGGAGACATGACAGCCACAGACTCGTCACGGAGACATGACAGCCACGGACTCGTCACGGAGACATGACAGCCACAGACTCGTCACGGAGACATGACAGCCACAGACTCGTCACGGAGACATGACAGCCACGGACTCGTCACGGAGACATGACAGCCACGGACTCGTCACGGAGACATGACAGCCACGGACTCGTCACGGAGACATGACAGCCACAGACTCGTCACGGAGACATGACAGCCACGGACTCGTCACGGAGACATGACAGCCACGGACTCGTCACGGAGACATGACAGCCACGGACTCGTCACGGAGACATGACAGCCACGGACTCGTCACGGAGACATGACAGCCACGGACTCGTCACGGAGACATGACAGCCACGGACTCGTCACGGAGACATGACAGCCACGGACTCGTCACGGAGACATGACAGCCACGGACTCGTCACGGAGACATGACAGCCACGGACTCGTCACGGAGACATGACAGCCACAGACTCGTCACGGAGACATGACAGCCACAGACTCGTCACGGAGACATGACAGCCACAGACTCGTCACGGAGACATGACAGCCACAGACTCGTCACGGAGACATGACAGCCACAGACTCGTCACGGAGACATGACAGCCACAGACTCGTCACGGAGACATGACAGCCACAGACTCGTCACGGAGACATGACAGCCACAGACTCGTCACGGAGACATGACAGCCACAGACTCGTCACGGAGACATGACAGCCACAGACTCGTCACGGAGACATGACAGCCACAGACTCGTCACGGAGACATGACAGCCACAGACTCGTCACGGAGACATGACAGCCACAGACTCGTCACGGAGACATGACAGCCACGGACTCGTCACGGAGACATGACAGCCACGGACTCGTCACGGAGACATGACAGCCACAGACTCGTCACGGAGACATGACAGCCACGGACTCGTCACGGAGACATGACAGCCACGGACTCGTCACGGAGACATGACAGCCACGGACTCGTCACGGAGACATGACAGCCACGGACTCGTCACGGAGACATGACAGCCACGGACTCGTCACGGAGACATGACACACGGACTCGTCACGGAGACATGACAGCCACGGACTCGTCACGGAGACATGACAGCCACAGACTCGTCACGGAGACATGACAGCCACGGACTCGTCACGGAGACATGACAGCCACAGACTCGTCACGGAGACATGACAGCCACGGACTCGTCACGGAGACATGACAGCCACAGACTCGTCACGGAGACATGACAGCCACAGACTCGTCACGGAGACATGACAGCCACAGACTCGTCACGGAGACATGACAGCCACAGACTCGTCACGGAGACATGACAGCCACAGACTCGTCACGGAGACATGACAGCCACAGACTCGTCACGGAGACATGACAGCCACAGACTCGTCACGGAGACATGACAGCCACAGACTCGTCACGGAGACATGACAGCCACAGACTCGTCACGGAGACATGACAGCCACAGACTCGTCACGGAGACATGACAGCCACAGACTCGTCACGGAGACATGACAGCCACAGACTCGTCACGGAGACATGACAGCCACAGACTCGTCACGGAGACATGACAGCCACAGACTCGTCACGGAGACATGACAGCCACAGACTCGTCACGGAGACATGACAGCCACAGACTCGTCACGGAGACATGACAGCCACAGACTCGTCACGGAGACATGACAGCCACAGACTCGTCACGGAGACATGACAGCCACAGACTCGTCACGGAGACATGACAGCCACAGACTCGTCACGGAGACATGACAGCCACAGACTCGTCACGGAGACATGACAGCCACAGACTCGTCACGGAGACATGACAGCCACAGACTCGTCACGGAGACATGACAGCCACAGACTCGTCACGGAGACATGACAGCCACAGACTCGTCACGGAGACATGACAGCCACAGACTCGTCACGGAGACATGACAGCCACAGACTCGTCACGGAGACATGACAGCCACAGACTCGTCACGGAGACATGACAGCCACAGACTCGTCACGGAGACATGACAGCCACAGACTCGTCACGGAGACATGACAGCCACAGACTCGTCACGGAGACATGACAGCCACAGACTCGTCACGGAGACATGACAGCCACAGACTCGTCACGGAGACATGACAGCCACAGACTCGTCACGGAGACATGACAGCCACAGACTCGTCACGGAGACATGACAGCCACAGACTCGTCACGGAGACATGACAGCCACAGACTCGTCACGGAGACATGACAGCCACAGACTCGTCACGGAGACATGACAGCCACAGACTCGTCACGGAGACATGACAGCCACAGACTCGTCACGGAGACATGACAGCCACAGACTCGTCACGGAGACATGACAGCCACAGACTCGTCACGGAGACATGACAGCCACAGACTCGTCACGGAGACATGACAGCCACAGACTCGTCACGGAGACATGACAGCCACAGACTCGTCACGGAGACAGAGGGCAAAATATTTTCTTTTATTTTTTTACTTTGTCGTGTATATATAGGGAAAGAGATGTATGTTCAGAGTCGCATAAGAAAACCTTGAGTAAAGTAACCAGCTGATTGTGCCATGAATACTGATAAAGTAGATTGTTAGTGTCCTAAGATCAGGCAGCAGAAGCACCAGCAGCACCAGCACCAGTAGCACCAGCACCAGTAGCAGCACCAGCAGCAGCACCAGCAGCAGAAGCATCAGTAGCAACACCACTAGTAGCAGCAGCAGCAGCACCGACAGTAGTACCAGTAGCACCAGCACCAGCAGCACCAGCATCAACAATAACAGTACCAGTAGCACCAGCACCAGCAGCACCAGCATCAACAATAACAGTACCAGTAGCAGCAGCATCAGCAGCAGCACCGACAGTAGCAGCACCGAGAATAGCACCAGCACCAGCAGCACCAGCATCAACAATAACAGTACCAGTAGCAGCAGCATCAGGAGCAGCACCGACAGTAGCAGCACCGAGAATAGCACCAGCACCAGTAGCACCAGCATCAACAATAACAGTACCAGTAGCAGCAGCATCAGCAGCAGCACCGACAGTAGCAGCACCGAGAATAGCACCAGCACCAGCAGCACCAGCAGCACCAGCATCAACAATAACAGTACCAGTAGCAGCAGCATCAGCAGCAGCACCGACAGTAGCAGCACCGAGAATAGCACCAGCACCTGCAGCACCAGCAGCACCAGCATCAACAATAACAGTACCAGTAGCAGCAGCATCAGCAGCAGCACCGACAGTAGCAGCACCGAGAATAGCACCAGCACCAGCAGCACCAGCAGCACCAGCATCAACAATAACAGTACCAGTAGCAGCAGCATCAGGAGCAGCACCGACAGTAGCAGCACCGAGAATAGCACCAGCACCAGCAGCACCAGCATCAACAATAACAGTACCAGTAGCAGCAGCATCAGGAGCAGCACCGACAGTAGCAGCACCGAGAATAGCACCAGCACCAGCAGCACCAGCATCAACAATAACAGTACCAGTAGCACCAGCACCAGCAGCACCAGCATCAACAATAACAGTACCAGTAGCAGCAGCAGCAGCACCGACAGTAGCACCAGCACCAGCAGCACCAGCATCAACAATAACAGTACCAGTAGCAGCAGCATCAGCAGCAACACCACCAGTAGCATCAGCAGTACTAACAGTACCAGCAACAGCAGCATCAACACAACCACGAAACAATCACCTCCGTCATAAATTAAAAATAACAGTGTGCTTACTCTGGATGGAACGCGTCTGCGATTATTTTGAGCGGTTGTTAAAAAAGGAATAAATTGATCCTCTCCTGTGTCAATATGATTCATCCTTCTCCCTCTCTCAGTGTGTGTGTGTGTGTGTGTGTGTGTGTGTGTGTGTGTGTGTGTGTGTGTGTGTGTGTGTGTGTGTGTGTGTGTGTGTGTGCTCACCTGTACGTGGCTGTAAGGGTCGATTCAAAGCTCC
Organism: Cherax quadricarinatus; assembly: GCF_038502225.1. Classification (NCBI taxonomy): domain Eukaryota; kingdom Metazoa; phylum Arthropoda; class Malacostraca; order Decapoda; family Parastacidae; genus Cherax; species Cherax quadricarinatus. Next base: position 23,389 of record NW_027195178.1, read on the forward strand.
TTGCCCCGCCTCTTCGTTAGTTGCTGTTAATAAGGTTCACACTCGCTTAGCTTCAAGAACCTTATAGTATCTTTTCTTAAGGCTTTGTATAGATCATATGTCTACTACTTCACTCTCCAGTTCGTTCCACTTCCTGACAATTCTAAGGCTAAAGAAAAACTTCCTAACATCCCTTTGACTCATCTCAGTTACCAACTTCCAGTTGTTCCCTCGTGTTCCTCGTGTTCCCATCTCTCAAACATTCATCCCAGTATTTTGTATGTTGTCATCAAATTTCCGCCAGTCCTCCGGGACTAATCTCGTAGCAGACCTCCGCACTTTCTCCAGTTTCCTGAAGTGCTTGACCAGGTGTGGGTTCCATACTGGTGACGCATACTCTAATATGAACCTGACGTTCACTGTACAGTATCGTGAATAACTCCTTACATAGATGTCGAAAAACTGTGTTTAAATTTGGCAGGCGTCAATTGCTGCAGCATTTATTTGGCAATGTACACCTCAGGCGCTATGCTTGGTATAATACCCACCCCAAGGTCCATCTCCCTGAGTTAGGTCTATAGCTTTTGTCGTTCCTCGAGCTTCATATACACTTGGTGGGGTTAAACTCCAGGAGCCATTTGTTAGACGAGGCTTGCAGCCTCTCCAGATCCATTTCAATTTTTTCCTGGTCCTCGTCCGTTTATTTATTAGTTTCATTTCATCTGCGAACAGGGACTGCCATTGTGGATTTCTTAAGGTACACTTTAGTATCCCTGAAACAATGTAGCTGAATTTCTGTTGTATCCACTGTAAAAGCAAACCACTGATGTCCATGTCAGGTAGCTCATACAAAATGACTTTTCTATTTACAACATCAAGAGTATTTTTATTGTCAAGAAGAGTCGTGTACTTCTGCCTTTTGTCCCCAAGTGCATTTAAAAATGCTGTGACACAGTATGGTATACCTTCACCAAATGTAAATACATTATTATTGGGTGATGTGTATTCTTTAAATCTATATAGTAATCTGCTACGTACCATTCTTTGACACATTTTACACAGACAACTAGTCAGCGAGATGTGGTGAAACACATTATATTGATTAGGTTTGGTAATCGCTACAATTATTCTATTATTCCAGGAAGAAGGTAACTGGCCCTTAGCATAATTAATATTGTACAGGTTTAACAGTGATTTACCAGGTATACGTCTCAGTAATGATGTCATAAGTGGTACCATCGTCACCAGGGGCAGTGACTTCACCCCTGGTGAGTGCAGCATCAAGTTCATATTCAGTATACAGGATATCACATTCATAATGCTGTTTGTTTAGCTGAAATTATTCAAGATTACATCTTTCATTTGACTTTCTAAGTTCTTCCTGATATTTTATAACTAGTAATTTGTGTCCAATTCTTGATAAACTCCTTTGCTTTGTGTATTGAATTTGGGTGGGCAACTTGTCTGTTTCTTCTTTTCAATTATTTTATTAATACCATTCCATGCCTTGCTCAGGGAGTGTGTTGACTGACTCCACTAACATTTTTTTTCACAGTCATTTTTGCCTAAACTCAGTTGTTCTTTTCCTTACAGTGTCAAGAGAAGCTTGAAATAATTTGAGCATTCGGGGAGTGCTGAGGAGCTTATACCCTTTACATGTCTGATTATCTGTTGACTCAAGCTCTCTTAATATGAGGTCATCATAAATTTTATGATTTCCCTTATGCTGACTTTTCCTACCTTTCATTTTAGTTGACTTTCGCCAGGTACGGTTACATTGGCTATGTATATAGTGGCCATTATGAGTGAATGGTCAGACAGATTAGCAACAATGTCAGAATAATGCGACGTATATGACAGATTAAAGCTTATGCACTTATCAAGAGTTTCTCCATAGGTGTGAGTTGGTTGATTTTTACATGGAATTGAGGCAACATCATGTGCTTCTAATAGTGAGACTAATCGTCCTTCATTGGTAATTGCGGCTGGATCACCCAAAGTCTCGTGTCGAGCAGCAGCCAATTAAAACAGTGTTAATGAAATTTGGTTAATTTTCATGGTAGAGGAGGCTGGTAGGTGAATAAACATTGACTACATTTAGTGCAGAGTTGCCAATGAAACTAATATTTTTAAAACTTTACAGAGAGAAGAGAAACATATGGTAGTCATTTCTTAACATACTTAACATTGCTTAACATTGTTCCAACTGTCTTGACTTTGCTATACTTTTGTATTGTATAGCTGTGGAACCCATTTTTCTTTTCAAGTTCTTAAATAAAACTTATTAGACTATAAATTCCCTTACCTGGAGTATACCTGGAGAGGGTTTCGGGTCTGTGACCAGGCCTCGCGAAGGATCAGGGTCTGATCAACCAGGCTGTTACTGCAAGCCACACGCAAACCGACGTACGAACCACAGCCCGGCTGGTCAGGTACTGACTCAAGACAATGTGAGTACTTCTCAGAAATAAGACGATGCAGAATTGCGGAGAAAAAATCTACACACCAAGCCAGCACAACACCTTGTGCATATTCACTACATAATTTCTTTACTTTAGATAATTCAAAATCTTTCACTACATCCTCTATTAGTGTACCATTAATTATTCTAGGAATTATTATTTTCCTCATGCTTGTCAATTCTTCATCATCTGTCTCACCATGATAATTACTAGACTCATCAACGGAAAAACTAAACCCCTCCTCTTTGTTCCCATTCCCATCACAGTCTTCACCATTTTCATCACTGTGAGTTTCCTTTTTAGAACTGTTCACTTCTTCACTCGCGTTAGCAATTCCATTTTCACTGTCATCAGCATCACTTTCCTACAAAGGCTGTTTCTTGATTTTTTTCACTTGTGTTATTTTCCCATTGTGTAAATGGATTTTTTTGCTGACACTTGATTACTCCTACAAGTTGCTGCACTGTATGTTTAAGTGCAGTGATGACAGTGTTTGCCTCAAGGGCAGGTTCTTCAGACTCACTCCTGGGACCCACAATCACAGGTGGCAACTCCCACCCACTGGGAAATCACTGTCCTAGACTGCCAGTGTTCCCAGCCCTACCTGGTAGCTACCCCTCACTACTCATACTTGCACAAGCCCACCTTTCTGGCAATAGTTGCTTATATTTCATCCGAACTTCCTCCTCCCTTAGTTTATACACTTTCACCTCCCTCTTACTTGTTGTTGCCATTTTCCTCTTGTCCCATCTACCTCTTACTCTAACTGTAGCTACAACTAAATAATGATCCGATATATCAGTTGCCCCTCTAAAAACATGTACATCCTGGAGCCTACCCATAAACCTTATATCCACCAATACATAATCTAACAAACTACTTTCATTACGTGCTATATCACACCTAGTATATTTATTTATCCTCTTTTTCATAAAATATGTATTACTTATTACCAAACATCTTTCTGCACACAGCTCAATTAAAGGCTCCCCATTTTCATTTACTCCTGGCACCCCAAATTTACCTACTCCCTCAACAACATTTTTACTCACTTTAGCACTGAAATCTCTAACCACCACTACTCTCACACTTGGTTCAAAACTCCTCACGCATTCACTCAACATTTCACAAAATCTCTCTCCTCTACACTTTTCTCTTCTCCACGTGCCTATACGCTTACTATAACCTACTTCTCACATCCAACCTTTATTTTACTCCACATCATCCTTGAATTAATACATTTATAGTCCCTCTTTTCCTGCCATAGTTTATCCTTCAACATTATTGCTACTCCTTCATTAGCTCTAACTCTATTTGAAACCCCTGACCTAATCCCATTTATTTCTCTCCACTGAAACTCTCCCAACCCCTTCAGCTTCGTTTCACTTAAAGCCAGGACATCCAGCTTCTTCTTATTCATAACATCCACAATCATCTCTTTCTTATCATTCGCACAACATCCACGCACATTCAGAAATCCCACTTTGACAATTTTCTTCTTATTCTTTTTAGTAATTATTACAGGAAAAGGGGTTACTAGCCCATTGTTCCCGGCATTTTAGTTGACTTTTACAACACGCATGGCTTACGGAGGAAAGATTCTTATTCCACTTCCCCATGGCTATAAAAGAAAAAGTACTAAGAACAAGAACTATTAAGATAAAATCAAAGAAAACTCAGATGAGTGTGTATAAATAAACATGTACATGTATATGTAGTGTGACCTAAGTGTAAGTAGAAGTAGCAAGACGTACCTGTAATCTTGTATATTTATGAGAGACAAAAGACACCAGCAATCCTACCATCATGTAAAACAATTACAGGTTTTCGTTTTACACTCACTTGGCAGGACGGTAGTACCTCCCTGGATGGTTGCTGTCTACCATATATATATATATATATATATATATATATATATATATATATATATATATATATATATATATATATATATATATATATATATATATATGTCGTGCCGAATATGTAAAACTGGTCAATTAGCAGGAACTCATTTAAAATTAAGTCCTTTCTAAAAATTTCTCTTATACGTTTAAAGATATATTTTTTTTTCATTAATGTTAATGTAAAAAATTCTAATTTTGCACCAAAAGAATCTTAGAAAACTTACCTAACCTTATTATAACAAGAACAATTTATTTTAGCCTAACCCAACTAAATATATTTTATATTTGTTTACAATAATTTAATACTAAACAAACACAGTGAAATACATTTTTTTCGTTAGGTTCAGAATGATTTTGGCGAAATTATTGCATACACAAATTTTCACTTGTCTTATATGGCAAGATGAGCGTTGCTATTTAAGCCAAGATCGCAAGTTCTGCCTATTCGGCACGACATATATATATATATATATATATATATATATATATATATATATATATATATATATATATATATATATATATATATATATATATATAATATGCAATACGATCACAGTAAACAGGTGATATCAGAATATGCGAAACAGCCACTGTGAAAGGATAGTGAAATTCAAGCGTTTTCGTGACTTCTCAAATTACCAAGGAACTAGTTCCTTGATAATTAGTATGTGTCTGTCTGTCTGTCTGTCGTGCGATTTTGGCTTAAATAGCAACGCTCTTCTTGACGAATAAGACAAGCAAAATTTTGTGTATGCAATAATTCCCCAAAATCATTCTGAACCTAACGAGAAAAATATTCTTCATTTTGTTGGTTTATTATTAAATTATTGTAAACTTACCTAAAATATATTTAGTTGGCTTAGGCTAAATTAATTTGCACTTGTTATAATAAGGTTGGGTAAGTTTTCTAAGGTTCTTTTGGTACAATATTATTAATTTTTACATTAACATAAATGAAAAAAATGTATCTTTAAACGCATAAAAGAAAATTTTAGAAAGGACTTAATTTTAAATAAGTTTTTGCGAATTGACCAGTTTTACCTATTAAGAACGACATATTTATATATTTTTTAAATTGACACCATTTTTTCTTGCTTGACAATGATATAAAAAGTATTTATTGACCAAACCTAACTTAGAAACCTCCGCTAACGTTACTCAAACTAACGTAATTTTTTAATCAAATTTTACTGTATATATCAATTACCAGTTTATTCTTTCTAAATATTACTTTAAATAATGATTAATATTTTTTCGTCACGTTCTTACGGATTTTTCCCAGACTGATGGCATTGACAAGTTTTCACTCTCTCTGTTCGCAGAAAGAACCATTCCTTTTTAAGTTCTATCTGTCTTTGAATATAAAAATCTAAATGAAGCATTGCAGCAGCAGTGTTCCTATTGATATTTTTCTTTAGCAGTGTTTTATGGTATTAATTGATATGGGTTCACTGCACGTTCTCTTCTACGTTCAAAGTGTATTTCGTTCATTACCTTGGTATTAAAAGTGCTTTTCTCTCTTCGTTTGAGTTCATATTATGCCTTATTACAGCGTAAGTGGCTGATGTTATCAATCCCAGGGGCGAGTAAATGACAGAAGAAAAGTTAGGAATCCCTGGCAACAGGTGTCCTGGTATTTCCTGGATAGTCTACGTGAGAGGAAAACCCAGAGATCAGCCACTCAAGAACATTGTACCTGTTTCCATTTTCCTTCTTTCCAATTTCTTGCTTCGCCTCCCTCCTTACTTGTCCCTCCTTCCTCCATTATGATCCCTCATTTATCCATCTTAATTCCTACTTCATCCATTCTTGTGCTCGTGGCTTGGTTGATAGTGTCCTCAGCACGCACACCGCGAGTCCGGGATCAATCACTAGCACGGGTGAAAGGTTGATCATGTTTCTTTATGCCTGCTGCTCCTATTCGCCTAGTGTTAATTAGGAACCTGGGTATTAGCTGGCTGTTGTGGGTCGCATCCTTGGGGACAAGATTAACCTAAGTTGCCCGAAATGCCCTGCAAAACCAAGAGCTTTCTGTACAGCATGCCAGTGATGTCAGTATGCCAATGATGTCTGTAATAATTATGTACTAGTAGAAATAAAGATATTCATTATAATAATATAATTATTATTAGTATTAGTATTATTTATCTTCTTTCTACTGCTATTCTTCCTTAATTTTGCATCTCCTCCTCTTATTCCTATTTCTCCTCCTCCTATTTCTCTTCCTCATCGTCGTTTTCGCCTCCCTCGGAGTGAAGGCTGCAATCAATAAAGATTTATAAATGATAATCTTTAGCCTATTCAGCTTGATTGAATGGCAAAAGTAATTCTGAATTTACTCTCACTTGCTTCTGGACCCATAACACTTGAGCGGAAACTCTTTAAGAGACAAAGATTTGTCAGATATTCCACTTCTGCTCCATGATATGATCCATTCTATCCCATTCTTCTCCAGCTCTTAAGAAATTCTAATCTGTGATTTTCAGCTGAAGCACACGGACGAAAAGTATTAAATTCTTTCGAGGGAACTACTGCTGATGCAAACTACGTCGCTCCTCCAGTAATGTTCGTATAGATGTAAATAAAAGCGCATGAACACCAGTGATACTCGTGCAATTGTAAACAATTCTGCACCACAGGTGATGATAGTGGAGATAATAACAAAGATGCCCGACCAATGTTGCTTGTGCAGATGAAAGCAAAGTTGCACCTCCAGTGATAGTACTTGAGATGAATGCAATGTTGCACCTCCAGTGATAAAGGTGGAGATGAAAGCAAAGTTGCACCTCCAGTGATAGTACTGGAGATGAATGCAATGTTGCACCTCCAGTGATAAAGGTGGAGATGAAAGCAAAGTTGCACCTCCAGTGATAGTACTGGAGATGAATGCAATGTTGCACCTCCAGTGATAAAGGTGGAGATGAAAGCAAAGTTGCACCTCCAGTGATAGTACTGGAGATGAATGCAATGTTGCACCTCCAGTGATAAAAGTGGAGATGAAAGCCATGTTGCACCTCCAGTGACAATAGTGGAGATGAAGCACTGCTGCACTTCCAGTGATAGTAGTGGAGATAAAATAATGTTTCACCTCCAGTGATTCTCATGCACATATGAATAATAATACATCACTGTTGCTTCTCGTGCACCACCAGTGATGTTCCTGAAGATCGTGCACCACCAGTGATGTTCCTGAAGATCGTGCACCACCAGTGATGTTCCTGAAGATCGTGCACCACCAGTGATGTTCCTGAAGATCGTGCACCACCAGTGATGTTCCTGAAGATCGTGCACCACCAGTGATGTTCCTGAAGATCGTGCACCACCAGTGATGTTCCTGAAGATCGTGCACCACCAGTGATGTTCCTGAAGATCGTGCACCACCAGTGATGTTCCTGAAGATCGTGCACCACCAGTGATGTTCCTGAAGATCGTGCACCACCAGTGATGTTCCTGAAGATCGTGCACCACCAGTGATGTTCCTGAAGATCGTGCACCACCAGTGATGTTCCTGAAGATCGTGCACCACCAGTGATGTTCCTGAAGATCGTGCACCACCAGTGATGTTCCTGAAGATCGCACACCACCAGTGATGTTCCTGAAGATCGTGCACCACCAGTGATGTTCCTGAAGATCGTGCACCACCAGTGATGTTCCTGAAGATCGTGCACCACCAGTGATGTTCCTGAAGATCGTGCACCACCAGTGATGTTCCTGAAGATCGTGCACCACCAGTGATGTTCCTGAAGATCGTGCACCACCAGTGATGTTCCTGAAGATCGTGCACCACCAGTGATGTTCCTGAAGATCGTGCACCACCAGTGATGTTCCTGAAGATCGTGCACCACCAGTGATGTTCCTGAAGATCGTGCACCACCAGTGATGTTCCTGAAGATCGTGCACCACCAGTGATGTTCCTGAAGATCGTGCACCACCAGTGATGTTCCTGAAGATCGTGCACCACCAGTGATGTTCCTGAAGATCGTGCACCACCAGTGATGTTCCTGAAGATCGTGCACCAGTGACCAGTGCACCACCATGTTCCTGAAGATCGTGCACCACCAGTGATGTTCCTGAAGATCGTGCACCACCAGTGATGTTCCTGAAGATCGTCTGAAGATCGTGCACCACCAGTGATGTTCCTCAAGATCGCGCACCACCAGTGATCTTCCTGAAGATCGTGCACCACCAGTGATCTTCCTGAAGATCGTGCACCACCAGTGATGTTCCTGAAGATCGGGCACCACCATGATGTTCCTGAAGATCGGGCACCACCAGTGATGTTCCTGAAGATCGTGCACCACCAGTGATGTTCCTGAAGATCGTGCACCACCAGTGATGTTCCTGAAGATCGTGCACCACCAGTGATGTTCCTGAAGATCGTGCACCACCAGTGATGTTCCTGAAGATCGTGCACCACCAGTGATGTTCCTGAAGATCGTGCACCACCAGTGATGTTCCTGAAGATCGTGTTCCTGAAGATCGTGCTCCACCAGTGATGTTCCCACCAGTGATTTTCCTGAAGATCGTGCACCACCAGTGATGTTCCAGAAGATCGATCACCACCAGTGATGTTCCTGAAGATCGTGCACCACCAGTGATGTTCCTGAAGATCGTGCACCACCAGTGATGTTCCTGAAGATCGTGCACCACCAGTGATGTTCCTGAAGATCGTGCACCACCAGTGATGTTCCTGAAGATCGTGCACCACCAGTGATGTTCCTGAAGATCGTGCACCACCAGTGATGTTCCTGAAGATCGTGCACCACCAGTGATGTTCCTGAAGATGCACCACCAGTGATGTTCCTGAAGATCGTGCACCACCAGTGATGTTCCTGAAGATCGTGCACCACCAGTGATGTTCCTGAAGATCGTGCACCACCAGTGATGTTCCTGAAGATCGTGCACCACCAGTGATGTTCCTGAAGATCGTGCACCACCAGTGATGTTCCTGAAGATCGTGCACCACCAGTGATGTTCCTGAAGATCATGCACCACGAGTGATGTTCCTGAAGATCGTGCACCACCAGTGATGTTCCTGAAGATCGTGCACCACCAGTGATGTTCCTGAAGATCGTGCACCACCAGTGATGTTCCTGAAGATCGTGCACCACCAGTGATGTTCCTGAAGATCGTGCACCACCAGTGATGTTCCTGAAGATCGTGCACCACCAGTGATGTTCCTGAAGACCACCAGTGATGTTCCTGAAGATCGTGCACCACCAGTGATGTTCCTGAAGATCGTGCACCACCAGTGATGTTCCTGAAGATCGTGCACCACCAGTGATGTTCCTGAAGATCGTGCACCACCAGTGATGTTCCTGAAGATCGTGCACCACCAGTGATGTTCCTGAAGATCGTGCACCACCAGTGATGTTCCTGAAGATCGTGCACCACCAGTGATGTTCCTGAAGATCGTGCACCACCAGTGATGTTCCTGAAGATCGTGCACCACCAGTGATGTTCCTGAAGATCGTGCACCACCAGTGATGTTCCTGAAGATCGTGCACCACCAGTGATGTTCCTGAAGATCGTGCACCACCAGTGATGTTCCTGAAGATCGTGCACCACCAGTGATGTTCCTGAAGATCGTGCACCACCAGTGATGTTCCTGAAGATCGTGCACCACCAGTGATGTTCCTGAAGATCGTGCACCACCAGTGATGTTCCTGAAGATCGTGCACCACCAGTGATGTTCCTGAAGATCGTGCACCACCAGTGATGTTCCTGAAGATCGTGCACCACCAGTGATGTTCCTGAAGATCGTGCACCACCAGTGATGTTCCTGAAGATCGTGCACCACCAGTGATGTTCCTGAAGATCGTGCACCACCAGTGATGTTCCTGAAGATCGTGCACCACCAGTGATGTTCCTGAAGATCGTGCACCACCAGTGATGTTCCTGAAGATCGTGCACCACCAGTGATGTTCCTGAAGATCGTGCACCACCAGTGATGTTCCTGAAGATCGTGCACCACCAGTGATGTTCCTGAAGACCACCAGTGATGTTCCTGAAGATCGTGCACCACCAGTGATGTTCCTGAAGATCGTGCACCACCAGTGATGTTCCTGAAGATCGTGCACCACCAGTGATGTTCCTGAAGATCGTGCACCACCAGTGATGTTCCTGAAGATCGTGCACCACCAGTGATGTTCCTGAAGATCGTGCACCACCAGTGATGTTCCTGAAGATCGCACCACCAGTGATGTTCCTGAAGATCAGTGATGTTCCTGAAGATCGTGCACCACCAGTGATGTTCCTGAAGATCGTGCACCACCAGTGATGTTCCTGAAGATCGTGCACCACCAGTGATGTTCCTGAAGATCGTGCACCACCAGTGATGTTCCTGAAGATCGTGCACCACCAGTGATGTTCCTGAAGATCGTGCACCACCAGTGATGTTCCTGAAGATCGTGCACCACCAGTGATGTTCCTGAAGATCGTGCACCACCAGTGATGTTCCTGAAGATCGTGCACCACCAGTGATGTTCCTGAAGATCTGAAGTGATGTTCTGAAGATCGTGCACCACCAGTGATGTTCCTGAAGATCGTGCACCACCAGTGATGTTCCTGAAGATCGTGCACCACCAGTGATGTTCCTGAAGATCGTGCACCACCAGTGATGTTCCTGAAGATCGTGCACCACCAGTGATGTTCCTGAAGATCGTGCACCACCAGTGATGTTCCTGAAGATCGTGCACCACCAGTGATGTTCCTGAAGATCGTGCACCACCAGTGATGTTCCTGAAGATCGTGCACCACCAGTGATGTTCCTGAAGATCGTGCACCACCAGTGATGTTCCTGAAGATCGTGCACCACCAGTGATGTTCCTGAAGATCGGGCACCACCAGTGATGTTCCTGAAGATCGTGCACCACCAGTGATGTTCCCGAAGATCGCGCACCACCAGTGATGTTCCTGAAGATCGTGCACCACCAGTGATGTTCCTGAAGATCGTGCACCACCAGTGATGTTCCTGAAGATCGTGCACCACCAGTGATGTTCCTGAAGATCGTGCACCACCAGTGATGTTCCTGAAGATCGTGCACCACCAGTGATGTTCCTGAAGATCGTGCACCACCAGTGATGTTCCTGAAGATCGTGCACCACCAGTGATGTTCCTGAAGATCGTGCACCACCAGTGATGTTCCTGAAGATCGTGCACCACCAGTGATGTTCCTGAAGATCACGCACCACCAGTGATGTTCCTGAAGATCGTGCACCACCAGTGATGTTCCTGTAGATCGTGCACCACCAGTGATGTTCCTGAAGATCACGCACCACCAGTGATGTTCCTGAAGATCGTGCACCACCAGTGATGTTCCTAAAGATTGTGCACCATCAGTGATGTTTCTGAAGATCGTGCACCACAAGTGATGTTCCTGAAGATCGCGCACCACCAGTGATGTTCCTGAAGATCGCGCACCACCAGTGATGTTCCTGAAGATCGCGCACCACCAGTGATGTTCCTGAAGATCGTGCACCACCAGTGATGTTCCTGAAGATCGTGCACCACCAGTGATGTTCCTGAAGATCGTGCACCACCAGTGATGTTCCTGAAGATCGTGCACCACCAGTGATGTTCCTGAAGATCGTGCACCACCAGTGATCGTGCACCACCAGTGATGTTCCTGAAGATCGTGCACCACCAGTGGTGTTCCTGAAGATCGTGCACCACCAGTGATGTTCCTGAAGATCGTGCACCACCAGTGATGTTCCGTGCACCACCAGTGATGTTCCTGAAGATCGTGCACCACCAGTGATGTTCCTGAAGATCGAGCACCACCAGTGATGTTCCTGAAGATCGTGCACCACCAGTGATGTTCCTGAAGATCGTGCACCACCAGTGATGTTCCTGAAGATCAGTGATGCACCACCAGTGATGTTCCTGAAGATCGTGATCGTGCACCACCAGTGAAGTTCGTGCACCACCAGTGATGTTCCTGAAGATCGTGCACCACCAGTGATGTTCCTGAAGATCGTGCACCACCAGTGATGTTCCTGAAGATCGCGCACCACCAGTGATGTTCCTGAAGATCGTGCACCACCAGTGATGTTCCTGAAGATCGTGCACCACCAGTGATGTTCCTGAAGATCGTGCACCACCAGTGATGTTCCTGAAGATCGTGCACCACCAGTGATGTTCCTGAAGATCGTGCACCACCAGTGATGTTCCTGAAGATCGTGCACCACCAGTGATGTTCCTGAAGATCGTGCACCACCAGTGATGTTCCTGAAGATCGTGCACCACCAGTGATGTTCCTGAAGATCGTGCACCACCAGTGATGTTCCTGAAGATCGTGCACCACCAGTGATGTTCCTGAAGATCGTGCACCACCAGTGATGTTCCTGAAGATCGTGCACCACCAGTGATGTTCCTGAAGATCGTGCACCACCAGTGATGTTCCTGAAGATCGTGCACCACCAGTGATGTTCCTGAAGATCGTGCACCACCAGTGATGTTCCTGAAGATCGTGCACCACCAGTGATGTTCCTGAAGATCGTGCACCACCAGTGATGTTCCTGAAGATCGTGCACCACCAGTGATGTTCCTGAAGATCGTGCACCACCAGTGATGTTCCTGAAGATCGTGCACCACCAGTGATGTTCCTGAAGATCGTGCACCACCAGTGATGTTCCTGAAGATCGTGCACCACCAGTGATGTTCCTGAAGATCGTGCACCACCAGTGATGTTCCTGAAGATCGTGCACCACCAGTGATGTTCCTGAAGATCGTGCACCACCAGTGATGTTCCTGAAGATCGTGCACCACCAGTGACCTGAAGATCGTGCACCACCAGTGATGTTCCTGAAGATCGTGCACCACCAGTGATGTTCCTGAAGATCGTGCACCACCAGTGATGTTCCTGAAGATCGGGCACCACCAGTGATGTTCCTGAAGATCGTGCACCACCAGTGATGTTCCTGAAGATCGTGCACCACCAATGATCATGAAGATGTAAACAATAATATTTCACAACCAGAAGTAAGCTGTGTGACCCTTGTGGGCTTAGCGCTTTCTTTTGACTGTAATAAAAATAATAAAAATAACCAGTTGTACAGGCACTGATGTTAACAAGGTCTTACAGCTTGTAATATTCAAGCTGATGTTAACAAGGTCTTGCAGCTTGTAATATTCAAGCTGATGTTAACAATGTTGCAACAACTACTGATATACGAAATGTAAACAATGTTGCAACACTAGTGATACTCGAGGACATGTAAACAATGTTGCAACACTAGTGATACTCGAGGACATGTAAACAATGTTGCAACAATAGTGATACTCGAAGACATGTAAACAATGTTGCAACAATAGTGATACTCGAGGACCAAGTGATGTTCGAAGACCAATGTTGCAACAATAGTGATATCGAGGACATGTAAACAATGTTCCAACAATAGTGATACTCCATGTTGCAACAATAGTGATACTCGAAGACATGTAAACAATGTTGCAACAATAGTGATACTCGAGGACATGTAAACAATGTTGCAACAATAGTGATACTCGAAGACATGTAAACAATGTTGCAACAATAGTGATACTCGAGGACATGTAAACAATGTTGCAACAATAGTGATACTCGAAGACATGTAAACAATGTTGCAACAATAGTGATACTCGAGGACAAGTATACAATGTTGCAACAATAGTGATACTCGAAGACATGTAAACAATGTTGCAACAATAGTGATACTAGGACAGATGTAAACAATGTTGCAAGAATAGTGATATTGGTATCGATATAAACTGTTGCAACACTATTGATACGCGAGATGTAAACAATGTTGCAACAGTAATGATATTTGAGCAGATGTAAACAGTTCCTTACATTCAGTTGCTGCCTTGCCAGACGTGTTATTTCTATTATTTATTTGATTTTGTTTGTACCTCCGTCCGTGTGCCTCCTGTGTGTGTGTTTGTACCTCCCTCCTTGTGCCTCCTGTGTGTGTGTTTGTACCTCCCTCCTTGTGCCTCCTGTGTGTGTGTTTGTACCTCCCTCCTTGTGCCTCCTGTGTGTGTGTTTGTACCTCCGTCCGTGTGCCTCCTGTGTGCGTGTTTGTACCTCCCTCCTTGTGCCTCCTGTGTGTGTGTTTGTACCTCCCTCCTTGTGCCTCCTGTGTGTGTGTTTGTACCTCCCTCCTTGTGCCTCCTGTGTGTGTGTTTGTACCTCCCTCCTTGTGCCTCCTGTGTGTGTGTTTGTACCTCCCTCCTTGTGCCTCCTGTGTGTGTGTTTGTACCTCCCTACTTGTGCCTCCTGTGTGTGTATTTGTACCTCCCTCCTTGTGCCTCCTGTGTGTGTGTTTGTACCTCCCTCCTTGTGCCTCCTGTGTGTGTGTTTGTACCTCCCTCCTTGTGCCTCCTGTGTGTGTGTTTGTACCTCCTTCCGTGTGCCTCCTGTGTGTGTGTTTGTACCTCCGTCCGTGTGCCTCCTGTGTGTGTGTTTGTACCTCCCTCATTGTGCCTCCCATGTGTGTGTTTGTACCTCCCTCCTTGTGCCTCCTGTGTGTGTGTTTGTACCTCCCTCCTTGTGCCTCCTGTGTGTGTGTTTGTACCTCCCTCCTTGTGCCTCCTGTGTGTTTGTACCTCCCTCCTTGTGCCTCCTGTGTGTGTGTTTGTACCTCCCTCCTTGTGCCTCCTCTGTGTGTGTTTGTACCTCCCTCCTTGTGCCTCCTGTGTGTGTGTTTGTACCTCCCTCCTTGTGCCTCCTGTGTGTGTGTTTGTACCTCCCTCCTTGTGCCTCCTGTGTGTGTGTTTGTACCTCCGTCCGTGTGCCTCCTGTGTGTGTGTTTGTACCTCCCTCCTTGTGCCTCCTGTGTGTGTGTTTGTACCTCCCTCCTTGTGCCTCCTGTGTGTGTGTTTGTACCTCCCTCCTTGTGCCTCCTGTGTGTGTGTTTGTACCTCCCTCCCTGTGCCTCCTGTGTGTGTGTTTGTACCTTCGTCCGTGTGCCTCCTGTGTGTGTGTTTGTACCTCCCTCCTTGTGCCTCCTGTGTGTGTGTTTGTACCTCCCTCCTTGTGCCTCCTGTGTGTGTGTTTGTACCTCCGTCCGTGTGCCTCCTGTGTGTGTGTTTGTACCTCCCTCCTTGTGCCTCCTGTGTGTGTGTTTGTACCTCCCTCCTTGTGCCTCCTGTGTGTGTGTTTGTACCTCCCTCCTTGTGCCTCCTGTGTGTGTGTTTGTACCTCCCTCCCTGTGCCTCCTGTGTGTGTGTTTGTACCTTCGTCCGTGTGCCTCCTGTGTGTGTGTTTGTACCTCCCTCCTTGTGCCTCCTGTGTGTGTGTTTGTACCTCCCTCCTTGTGCCTCCTGTGTGTGTGTTTGTACCTCCCTCCTTGTGCCTCCTGTGTGTGTGTTTGTACCTCCGTCCGTGTGCCTCCTGTGTGTGTGTTTGTACCTCCCTCCTTGTGCCTCCTGTGTGTGTGTTTGTACCTCCCTCCTTGTGCCTCCTGTGTGTGTGTTTGTACCTCCGTCCGTGTGCCTCCTGTGTGTGTGTTTGTACCTCCCTCCTTGTGCCTCCTGTGTGTGTGTTTGTACCTCCCTCCTTGTGCCTCCTGTGTGTGTGTTTGTACCTCCCTCCTTGTGCCTCCTGTGTGTGTGTTTGTACCTCCCTCCCTGTGCCTCCTGTGTGTGTGTTTGTACCTTCGTCCGTGTGCCTCCTGTGTGTGTGTTTATACCTCCGTCCGTGTGCCTCCTGTGTCTGTGTTTGTACCTCCCTCCTTGTGCCTCCTGTGTGTGTGTTTGTACCTCCGTCCGTGTGCCTCCTGTGTGTGTGTTTGTACCTCCGTCCGTGTGCCTTCTGTGTGTGTGTTTGTACCTCCGTCCGTGTGCCTCCTGTGTGTGTGTTTGTACCTCCTTGTGCCTCCTGTGTGTGTGTTTGTACCTCCCTCCCTGTGCCTCCTGTGTGTGTGTTTGTACCTCCGTCCGTGTGCCTTCTGTGTGTGTGTTTGTACCTCCGTCCGTGTGCCTCCTGTGTGTGTGTTTGTACCTCCCTCCTTGTGCCTCCTGTGTGTGTGTTTGTACCTCCCTCCTTGTGCCTCCTGTGTGTGTGTTTGTACCTCCGTCCGTGTGCCTCCTGTGTGTGTGTTTGTACCTCCCTCCTTGTGCCTCCTGTGTGTGTGTTTGTACCTCCCTCCTTGTGCCTCCTGTGTGTGTGTTTGTACCTCCCTCCTTGTGCCTCCTGTGTGTGTGTTTGTACCTCCCTCCCTGTGCCTCCTGTGTGTGTGTTTGTACCTCCGTCCGTGTGCCTCCTGTGTGTGTGTTTGTACCTCCGTCCGTGTGCCTCCTGTGTGTGTGTTTGTACCTCCCTCCTTGTGCCTCCTGTGTGTGTGTTTGTACCTCCGTCCGTGTGCCTCCTGTGTGTGTGTTTGTACCTCCGTCCGTGTGCCTTCTGTGTGTGTGTTTGTACCTCCGTCCGTGTGCCTTCTGTGTGTGTGTTTGTACCTCCATCCTTGTGCCTCCTGTGTGTGTGTTTGTACCTCCCTCCTTGTGCCTCCTGTGTGTGTGTTTGTACCTCCGTCCGTGTGCCTTCTGTGTGTGTGTTTGTACCTCCGTCCGTGTGCCTTCTGTGTGTGTGTTTGTACCTCCGTCCGTGTGCCTCTTGTGTGTGTGTTTGTACCTCCGTCCGTGTGCCTCTTGTGTGTGTGTTTGTACCTCCGTCCGTGTGCCTCCTCTGTGTGTGTTTGTGCCTCCGTCCGTGTGCCTCCTGTGTGTGTGTTTGTACCTCCGTCCGTGTGCCTCCTGTGTGTGTGTTTGTATCTCCGTCCGTGTGCCTCCTGTGTGTGTGTGTTTGTACCTCCGTTCGTGTGCCTCCTGTGTGTGTGTTTGTACCTTCGTCCGTGTGCCTCCTGTGTGTGTGTTTGCACCTTCGTCCGTGTGCCTCCTGTGTGTGTGTTTGTATCTCCGTCCGTGTGCATCCTGTGTGTGTGTTTGTATCTCCGTCCGTGTGCATCCTGTGTGTGTGTTTGTACCTCCGTTCGTGTGCCTCCTGTGTGTGTGTTTGTACCTCCGTCCGTGTGCCTCCTGTGTGTGTGTTTGTACCTTCGTCCGTGTGCCTCCTGTGTGTGTGTTTGTACCTTCGTCCGTGTGCCTCCTGTGTGTGTGTTTGTACCTTCGTCCGTGTGCCGCAGGTCTTCTGTCATCATTGTATTTTGTCCTATTTCGTTTGTCCTTGCTTTTTCCTCCTTGTTTCTCCTTCGTAATGGTATTGTATTTTGTCTTCTTCTTTGTGTCTCCTCTGTCCTTGCACCTATTTCCTTTTTTATTTCTCCTACCTTGTTCCTCTTTCCCCTTTCTACCTCCTGGTCTTCCTCTTCGTCGTCCTCCTGCTCATTCGCCTTCTCCTCTTCCTCTCCTCCTCCTCCCCGCCCCCTCCTCCCGTCTTCCTCCTCCTCCTCTCTTCCTTCTCCTCCTCCTCCTCCTCCTCCTCCTGTCTTGGGTGTGAGTGAAGGTTAAAAGTCAATAATGAACTGAGAAATGTAGTCTTAACGTCTTCATGGTGATGGAGTGGCAAATGTAATTCTTGGATTTACTCCCAAGTGCTTCTAGGCACCTGCCACTTGAGCGGAAGCTCTCCATTTGTGTGCTTGGCATCTGACACTTAAGAAGAAGCAATCTTTATGAGTATTTCATAACACCTGTTGAGTGGAAGCTCACCACTTGAGTGCTTTTTGTCACTTGATACTTGAATAGATGCTTAAGTTTAGAGAACTTTTCCTAGCTGACACTTTAGTGTAAGTTCTTGACAGATATGAGCGGAAGATCTCCAAGGCACAACTATTCCATTCCAATTCAAGAGAAAACTTTTCTCATTTAATGAACTAAAAAGCTATTTCAGTTCCCGTTTTCTTTTTCTTATCCGGAGCACAGATACTGTTAAAGGAGTGTTGTATCAAGCCGGTCAAGATGGCGTCAATCACCAGGATAAAGGTTATACCAGATGGTAGTTTTACAATTACCAATTATTTCCCTCTCATTAAAACTTAGGCCTAACACAATTATTTATACTATTTGCAGTAAGCCTTCACCCCATGATATAATTAAAGTTTGGGAAAAAGTGAGCTTAAATACGAGAACTTTTACTGCTGTAGATTTAAACACCCATAGCGAGAATAGATTCTGGTACTGTGTTGTTCAGGTTAATCGTGATACTCTGAGAGCCCTGGACTGCCCAGTCATACGAGTACCTTGCCCTGGGTCCCCCTTCCTAACTCTGAACAAGGCGACCCTGCCAGTACACCTGGCAGTCACCCCATACACACATGTGCATTTATTTGAATGAGCAATGAGATTGCGTGCTTTAAGCTGCCCAGTGATGACATCGAGGACATGGTTCTGGTGTAAAAAAAATGAGTTGCACTAGATGGATACTACACCCAACCCCATATGTATGCGTGTCATATGTATGCGTGTGCGCATACACACACACACACACACACACACACACACACACACACACACACACATCTCCTGAAGCGCACATCAACCAAATAACTGCTGCAGCATATGGGCGCCTAGCAAACCTCAGAACAGCATTCCGACATCTTAAGGAATCGTTCAGGACCCTGTACACCGTATACGTTAGGCCCATATTGGAGTATGCGGCACCAGTTTGGAACCCACACCTAGCCAAGCACGTGAAGAAACTAGAGAAAGTGCAAAGGTTTGCAACAAGACTAGTCCCAGAGCTAAGAGGTATGTCCTACGAGGAGGGGTTAAGGGAAATCAACCTGACGACACTGGAGGACAGGAACAGGAGAGATAGGGGGGACATGATAACGACATACAAAATACTGAGAGGAATTGACAAGGTGGACAAAGACAGGATGTTCCAGAGACTGGACACAGTAACAAGGGGACACAGTTGGAAGTTGAAGACACAGATGAATCACAGGGATGTTAGGAAGTATTTCTTCAGCCACAGAGTAGTCAGTAAGTGGAATAGTTTGGGAAGCGATGTAGTGGAGGCAGGATCCATACATAGCTTTAAGCAGAGGTATGATAAAGCTCGCGGTTCAGGGAGAGTGACCTAGTAGCGATCAGTGAAGAGGCGGGGCCAGGAGCTCGGACTCGACCCCCGCAACCTCAACTAGGTGAGAACAACTAGGTGAGAACACACACACACACACACACACACACACACACACACACACACACACACACACACACACACACACACACACACTGCAAAAAGGCCTTCGACACAGTTCCTCACAAGAGGTTACTGAAAAAGCTAGAAGATCAGGCACACATAACAGGAAAGGCACTGCAATGGATCAGAGAATACCTGACAGGGAGGCAACAACGAGTCATGGTACGTGACGAGGTGTCAGAGTGGGCGCTTGTGACAAGCGGGGTTCCACAGGGGTCAGTCCTAGGACCTGTGCTGTTTTTGGTATATGTGAACGACATAACGGAAGGGATAGACTCAGAAGTGTCCTTGTTTGCAGATGATGTGAAGTTAATGAGAAGAATCAAATCGGATGAGGATCAGGCAGGACTACAAAGATACCTGGACAGGCTGCAAGCCTGGTCCAGCAATTGGCTCCTTGAGTTTAACCCTGCCAAATGCAAAGTCATGAAGATTGGGGAAGGGCAAAGAAGACCGCAGACACAATATAGTTTAGATGGCCAAAGACTGCAAACCTCACTCAAGGAAAAAGATCTGGGGGTGAGTATAACACCGAGCATATCTCCTGAGGCGCACATAAATCAGATAACTGCTGCAGCATACGGGCGCCTGGCAAACCTACGGATAGCGTTCCGATACCTCAGTAAGGAGTCGTTCAAGACCCTGTATACCATTTACGTCAGGCCCATACTGGAGTATGCAGCACCAGTTTGGAATCCACACCTAGTCAAGCACGTCAAGAAATTAGAGAAAGTGCAAAGGTTTGCAACAAGACTAGTCCCAGAGCTACGGGGATTGTCCTACGAAGAAAGGTTGAGGGAAATCGGCCTGACGACACTGGAGGCCAGGAGGGTCAGGGGAGACATGATAACGACATATAAAATACTGCGCGGAATAGACAAGGTGGACAAAGACAGGATGTTCCAGAGATGGGACACAGACACAAGAGGTCACAATTGGAAGTTGAAGACTCAGATGAATCGAAGGGATGTTAGGAAGTATTTCTTCAGTCATAAAGTAGTCAAGTCATGGAAAAGTCTAGAAAGTGAAGTAGTGGAGGCGGGAACCATACATAGTTTTAAGGCGAGGTATGATAAAGCTCATGTAGCAGGGAGAGAGAGGACCTAGTAGCAATCAGTGAAGAGGCGGGGCCAGGAGCTATGACTCGACCCCTGCAACCACAAATAGGTGAGTACAAATAGGTGAGTACACACACACACACACACACACGGGGAACTACACGGGTATGAGGAACTTCCTGCAGGAGGTTCAGTGCGACAGAGAATTAGTAGGAAAGACAGTTAAAGAAATGGTGGAATACGTAACAACAAAATGCAAGGAAGCAGAGGAGAGGTTTTTTCCCCAAGGGCAACAAATAATGGGAAGACCACATGAGCCCTTGGTTTACCCGAAGCTGTAGGGAGGCAAAACTGAGTGTGCTAGAGAATGGAGAAAATTCAGCAGGCAAAGGACCCAGGAAAATAAGGAGATTAGTCGAAGAGCCAGAATCGAGTATGCACAGGTAAGGAGGGAGGCCCAGCGTCGAAAGTCAAGTCTGACCCAAAACTGCTGTATAGCCACATTAGGAGGAAGACAACAGTCAAAGACCAGGGGATCAGGCTGAGGACAGAAGGTGGGGAACTCAAAAGAAACGATCAAGAGGTATGTGAGGAGCTCAACACGAGATTTAAGGAGGACTTTACAGTGGAGACAGGAAGGACTCTGGGAAGACGGAACAGAGGGGGACACCTACATCGACTATACCAACAAGTGTTGGATGACATACACACAACCGAAGAGGAGGTGAAGAAGCTGCTAAATGACCTTGATACCTCTATGGCGATGGGATCGGACATCTCCACGTGGGTCCTTAGAAAGGGAGCAGAGACGCTGTGTGTGCCACTAACTACAATCTTCAAGATACCCCTTGAATCTGGGCAACTACCTGAGGTATGGAAGATAGCAAATGTAGTCCCCATTTTAAAGAAAGGAGACAGAAACGAGGCACTAAACTATAGACAAGGTATCACTGACGTGTATAGTATGCAAAGTCTTGGAGAAGATTTTGAAGAGGAGAGTGGTAGAGCACCTGAAACGGAACAAGATTATAAACGACAACCATCATGGATTCATGGAGGGCACATCATGTGTCACAAACCTACTGCAGTTTTATGACAAGGTAACAGAAGTAAGACACGAGAGAGAGGGGTGGGTTGACTGCATTTTCTTAGACTGCAAGAAGGTCTTCGACACAGATCCCAACAGGAGATTAGTGCAGAAACTAGAGGATCAGGCACGTATAACAGAAAGGGCACTGCAATGGATCAGAGAATACCTGAGAAGGAGGCAACAACGAGTCATGGTACGTGATGAAGTATCACAGTGGGCGCCTGTGACGAGCGGGGTTCCACAGTGCTGTTCTTGGTATATGTGAATGACATGACGGAAGGGATAGACTCAGAAGTGTCCCTGTTTGTAGACGATTTGAAGCTAATGAGAAGAATCAAATCAGATGAGGATCAGGTAGGGCTACAAAGAGACCTGGACAGGCTGGACACGTGATCCAGCAACTGGCTACTCGAATTTAACCCCGCCAAATGAAAAGTCATGAAGATCGGGGAAGGACAAAGGAGACCGCAGACAGAGTATAGGCTAGGTGGCCAAAGACTGCAAACCTCGCTCATGGAGAAAGATCTCGGGGTGAGTATAACGCCGAGCACGTCTCCAGAAGCACACGTCAACCAGATAACTGCTGCAGCATATGGGCGCCTGGCAAACCTGAGAATAGCCTTCCGACACATTAGTAAGGAATCGTTCAAAACACTGTACACCGTGTATGTCAGGCCCATAATGAAGTATGCAGCACCAGTTTGGAGCCCACAACTAGTCAAGCACGTCAAGGAATTAGAGAAAGTGCAAAGGTTTGCAACAAGGCTAATACTAGAGCTAAGGGAAATATCCTGCAAAGAAAGGTTAAGGGAAATCAGCCTGACAGTAGTGGAGGACAGGAGGGTTAGACTAGATGTGATAACGACATACAAAATACTGCTTGGAATAGATAAGGTGGACAGCGACAGGATATTCCAGAGAGGGGACACAGAAACAAGGGGTCACAATTGGAAGCTGAAGACTCAGATGAGTCAAAGGGATGTTAGGAAGTATTTCTTCAGTCATGGAGTTGTCAGGAAGCGGAATAGTCTAACAAGTGATGTAGTGGAGGCAGGAAACATACATAGCTTTAAGATGAGGTATGATAAAGCTCATGGAGCAGGGAGAGAAAGGACCTAGTAGCACTCAGTGAAGAGGCAGAGCCACGAGCTGTGAATCGACCCCTTCAACCACAATTAGGTGAGTGCAATTAGGTCAGTACACACACACACACACACACACACACACACACACACACACACACACACACACACACACACACACACACACACACACACACACACACACACACAGTGAAACCTCGGTTATCAAATTTAATTCATTCCAGATGTCGATTCGACAACCAAAATGGACGACAACCAAAGCAATTTTTCAATAAAGAATAACGTAATTAAAATTAATCTGTTCCAGACCCCACACAACTTAATATTTTATTAAAATTGTTCGAACTACTACATAAAACTGTAAATGAAAATTTAACTGCCTCTTACCAGTCAGAAGAAAGGTAATGGCATACTGGAAGCAGAAGGTGGAGGAGGGGAGGGGGTATGTTACTGCTTGGAAGGAGAGTCACCTTTTGTTAATATGTCAGGCAACTATCCTTCTGGTGTTGTTTCTCTTCGTCTCTTTTCACCACTAACACCTTGGTCTGGTTCACTGCTTCTTTGTCTCACTAAAAACCTGTCCTGTGACGTTTGTTTTGGGCTCCGTTTTAACACTTGTTTAAATTGATACATTACACTGTCATTGCCCATGTTAGGCGGATGGCCACTGCTTCGTCTGGATGGTATTTTTCAGCAAACTCCTGCACTTCATGTCATTTAGCACACATCTCCTTGACAAGTGCAATGGCCACATCATCCCTTCCCTCCTCTTCCTCTGATGACAGGTCCTCTTCTGCTTCTTCTGAAGGTCTACAAGTTCTTCTGTGGCGAATTCAGTTCTGCGCTACTCCACCAACTCCTCCATATCATCTTCAATCACCCCTAGACCCAAGGTCTTCCCCAGGGACACAATATGCTCTACCAGCTCAGCCTCATCTTCGAATCCTTCAAAATCCGTGGCTACCACAATGTCAGGCCACATTTTTTTCCATGTTGACTGCATGGTCCTGGAAGACGCATTTCCCTAGGTTTTGTCTATAAGCCTCAAGCATGTGAAGATATTGAAATGTTCCTTCCAGATCTCCCTGAGGGTAAATTTGCTTCTGAAGTGATTTCAAAACACCTCTCAAAAAGTGCTTTGGTGTACAGTTTCTTGAAGTTAGAATTGACCTGCTGGTCCATGGGCTGGAGAGGAGTGATGTTAAGAGGCAAGAACTTCACCGATATAATACTGAACTCCTCCAGCAACTCGTTTTTCAAGCTTGGAGGGTAAGCAGGAACATTATCCATAAGTAAAAGTGACCTGAGTGGCAATTGTTTTTTAATCAGGTACTTTTTGACAGTGGGAGCAAAGAACTCATGATCCCACTCAATGAAAAATTGCCTTGTTACCCAACCTTTCGTGTTGGCCCTCTACATTATGGCTAATTTGTTTTCCATAACAGTGTTCTTAATATCTCGTGGATTTTCGGATTGATAAACAAGGGCTTCAATTTCAAGTCCCCACTTGCATTACCACACATTAACAGAATGAACCTGTTTTTCATTATCTTGTGTTCTGGCACTGACTTTTCTTCTGGGCATTTTATTCCAGAAGAGGCCTGTCTCGTCACAATTAAACACGTGTTTGGGGATAAACCAGCATTCTGAACGTACTCTTGGAATTCAGTAACATATTTTTCAACAGCCACTTTGTCAGCACTGGCAGCCTCCCCATGGCAGGCTATAGTACGAATGCCAGTTCTTTTCTTAACATTATCAGACCACCCCATACTAGCCTTGAAGGATGGAGTTTCAGAACTCATTCCATGTTTTTTTTTTTAGGTCATCATGCAACTGCCTTGCTTTTTCACAATAGCCTGAGCAGTTTGCGTTGTCGGTCGACAACCAAGAAAATGTACGAAAGCCAGGACATTTTTTTTTCTCAAATTCCTCGTTCGAAAACCGATTTGTTCAACAAGTAATGCAGTTGATAACCAATGTTCCACTATGTGTATATATATATATATATATATATATATATATATATATATATATATATATATATATAGATATATATATATATATATATATATATTAGCCACCACAAACAAGTGGTATTTAATCAATAACACTGCAACTAGCCGAGCATCGTGGAATTTTCGCTCACGGGTTCGAATCCAGGGTTAGTTGCAGTGTTGTTGTTGATTAAATACCAATTGTTCATGGTTACAATACTTTATATACTTCTCGTGGAGGCTAGTACACCAAACGGGGAGGAAGATAAAATTAGCTCTGAAATACCCACACCATCGTACGTCCTCGGATCATGGTCCAAGTAGCTCTGTTGAGTGCGTGATTCTTGTAGGATTGTATGGTCCCGTGGGAGCGTCGTGGAATTTTCGCTCATCATGAGGCGGGCTAAACACGGGTTCGAATCCTCGGCTAGTCGCAGTGGTTGGTAGACAGCAACTACCCAGGGAAGTACTACCGTCCTGCCAGATGACTGTGAAACAGAAACCTGTAACTGTTTTGCATGATGGTAGGATTGCTGGTGTCTTTTTCTGTCTCATAAACACGCTAGATAACAGCGATATCATGCTACTCCTACTTACACTTTGGTCACACTTCACAGACACGCACATGCATATATATATACATACATCTAGGTTTTTCTTTTTCTAAATAGCTCTTGTTCTTCTTTATTTCTTCCATTGTCCATGGGGAAGTGGAAAAGAATCTTTCCTCCGTAAGCCATGCGTGTCGTATGAGGCGACTAAAATGCCGGGAACAATGGGCTAGTAACCCCTTCTCCTGTAGACATTTAATAAAAAAGAGAAGAAGAGAAACTTTATAAAACTGGGATGCTTGAATGTGCGTGGATGTAGTGCGCATGACAAGAAACAGACGATTGTTGATGTTATGAATGAAAAGAAGTTGGATGTCCTGGCCCTAAGCGAAACAAAGCTGAAGGGGGTAGGGGAGTTTCGGTTGGGAGAAATAAATGGGATTAAATCTGGAGTATCTGAGAGAGTTAGAGCTAAGGAAGGGGTAGCAATAATGTTGAAGGATCAGTTATGGAAGGAGAAAAGAGAATATGAATGTGTAAATTCAAGGAATATGTGGAATAAAGTAAAGGTTGAATGCGAAAAGTGGGTCATAATAAGCGTGTATGCATCGGGAGAAGAGAGGAATGTAGAGGAGAGAGAGAGATTTTGGGAGATGTTAAGTGAATGTATAGGAACCTTTGAACCAAGTGAGAGAGTAATTGTGGAAGGGGACCTGAATGCTAAAGTAGGAGAAACTTTTAGAGAGGGTGTGGTAGGTAAGTTTGGGGTGCAAGGTGTAAATGATAATGGGAGCCCTTTGATTGAACTTTGTATAGAAAGGGGTTTAGCTATAGGTAATACATATTTTAAGAAAAAGAGGATAAATAAGTATACAAGATATGATGTAGGGCGAAATGACAGTAGTTTGTTGGATTATGTAATGGTAGATAGAAGACTGTTGAGTAGATTTCAGGATGTACATGTTTATAGAGGGGCCACAGATATATCAGATCACTTTTTAGTTGTAGCTACAGTGACAGTAAAAGGTAGATGGGATACAAGGAGAATAGAAGCATCAGGGAAGAGTGAGGTGAAGGTCTATAAACTAAAAGAGGAGGCAGTTAGGGTAAGATATAAACAGCTATTGGAGGATAGATGGGCTAATGAGAGCATAGGCAATGGGGTCGAAGAGGTATGGGGTAGGTTTAAAAATGTAGTGTTAGAGTGTTCAGCAGAAGTTTGTGGTTACAGCAAAGTGGGTGTGGGAGGGAAGAGGAGCGATTGGTGGAATGATGATGTAAAGAGAGTAGTAAGGGAGAAAAAGTTAGCAAATGAGAAGTTTTTACAAAGTAGAAGTGATGCAAGGAGGGAAGAGTATATAGAGAAAAAGAGAGTGGTGAAGCAATGTAAAAAGAGAGCAAATGAGAGAGTGGGTGAGATGTTATCAATAAATTCTGTTGAAAATAAGAAAAAGTTTTGAAGTGAGATTAACAAGTTAAGAAAGCCTAGAGAACAAATGGATTTGTCAGTTAAAAATAGGAGAGGAGAGTTATTAAATGGAGAGTTAGAGGTATTGGGAAGATGGAGGCAAAGAGGGGAATGTATGAGAGTATAGTTTTACCAACGCTCTTATATGGGTGTGAAGCATGGGTGATGAATGTTGCAGCGAGGAGAAGGTTGGAGGCAGTGGAGATGTCATGTCTGAGGGCAATGTGTGGTGTGAATATAATGCAGAGAATTCGTAGTTAGGAAGTTAGGAGGAGGTGCGAGATTGCCAAAACTGTTGTCCAGAGGGCTGAGGAAGAGTTGTTGAGGTGGTTCGGACATGTAGAGAGAATGGAGCGAAACAGGTTTTGTGAGCGAGGGGCTTGGACTTCCAGCGGGCATGCGTGAACGTGTTTGATAGGAGTGAATGGAGACAAATGTTTTTTAATACTTGACGTGCTGTTGGAGTGTGAGCAAAGTAACATTTATGAAGGGGTTCAAGGAAACCGGCAGGCCGAACTTGAATCCCGGAGATGGGAAGTAAAGTGCCTGCACTCTGAAGGAAGGGTGTTAATGCTGCAGTTTAAAAACTGTAGTGTAAAGCACCCTTCTGGCAAGACAGTGATAGAGTGAATGATGGTGAAAGTTTTTCTTTTTCGGGCCACCCTGCCTTGGTGGGAATCAGCCAGTGTGTCAATATATATATATATATATATATATATATATATATATATATATATATATATATATATATATATATATATATATATATATATATATAAAATCAAGAGAGGGGTGTATTAGTTGGTAACCTGCTCTATTATGGCCAAGTGGGACATAATATAGCCATCTCATCGAAGAAAGACTTCCAAGTTGTGGCTGTTGAAAGTGTTAGGATGTCGCCTTAAAAGATGAGTACCTGCAAACACCCCTATTGGTCTTTAAAATGTATATATCTAACTTATAGTTCCCACAGCAAGTGAGTAATAAAATTCACAGGCCAGTGCGTTGAGCACTCGGCCATCTGTTATTACGATTTCCTGACTCAAAATGACCTGTGTGTGTCTGTAACATAATACATTAATTAATAAAATAAAAATCTTTATTCATTAGCACTGTAAACAAAGGTTTCAGTTTACATTTGATTAAAAAACAAAAGTTTCCAACTTTGAAACGCTGAATTCAAATCTGAAGTTAGTTTTGCTCCAGTACGTTCAGTTTCTGTCATGTAGAATCACTCCCTCCCACCAATTATTTTTCAGTCATATTTTCTTCTGAGTGTTTATTCATTTTATTGAAGATGATTTAGGGTTTTTGGAATCAATAACCAGGATGCGCATCTGAGTAACTAAAAGTGACCTAAACGATCTTGTGCACCATCTAAATTTATTCAGAAAAAAAAGTGGAATTTACTGTACCCAGACACAAGAATCAGTTTGTTGAAAAAGTGTCAGTATCCTAGAAGTTTACTTTAAATTGTAGGAGTAAATATGTTACTGATCTGATTTCAGTAAATAGTCTGAGGAAAGTCGTAAACATCCTACTAGTCTGCCTCTAGTTCTCCCTAAAGACCTGAAAGAAACATATGACACAATGGCATTATATAGCATTTTTATATTCACCATGAGAAATTTGGTTTAAAATCTGAGGTTATATTTATGTAATAGATTAGTTACAGGGGTCTGCAAGGCGGATTTACAAATTAGTATTATTTTTTTGGGCCTGTGGGACAGTCAAGATATACAGCAGCACTATATTCATATATGGCCAACAGAGAATTGTACGAGGCAAGTGGGAAGAAACTTAAATATAAGTTATTAGTTGATCTAAATACATACTTCTTCCGCCTTTATTCATCAAGCTGGACCTCATTAATAACTTTGTTAAAGCTTTCCACAGAGAAGGTACAAGGTTTGCCTATCTGAAAGAGAGCTTTCATAAAGTTAGTGATGCCACACTGAAGGAAAGTATCTTCATCGGATTCCAAATTCGAAAGTTAATAAATGATTCTCATTTAGACAAAAGTCTCCGTGATGCACAGCTGAGAGCGTGGGAGGCACTCGACAGCAATTACTCAAATTTCTTGGGCAGTTATCACAGTCATGATACAACATATAATCTACTGGGATGTCAGATGTCACTCAAGATTCATTTCCTCCATTCTCATCCCTTTTTTTTTTCATTTCTCATCAAACCTCGGTGATGGTAGTGTTGAACACATTGAATTATTTCACCAAGACGTAGCCATCATGAAGAGATAACACGTAAACCTGACGATCAGTATGATGGCCGACTACTGCAGGACACTGGTGTGAGTCATGATGACGGCTTTGAAGGGACTTGAGTTCGTCACGGCCACGCTAGCGGGAGATTCGTCTGTAAAAACTTGCATTTGTGGTCACAGTGGTGCCTGTGCTAACCTTCCTATGATGTAGAAATATACCTAATTAGGTGAATCATATTGTAGCCATCTGGACCAGTGGCTAACGCGTCGGTCTGGAGTTTTATGACTCTGTGATCGTGGGTTCTAACCCCACCCGTGGTATGGTTTGTATGAAATCGTGTCATTACGTTTTCTTGAGTCAGAAAACTGTGATCTAAATATGTTTGTATGAGTGTATGAAAATTTCTTTTAGTTTTGTTTACTCCTTAAACGATTAGATTTTGTCTTTGAATGCACCATATAATACATAATATAATACATAATATAATACTTATGATTCTTAGGTAACATATATCGTGTGATTCTTCAAACATAAATGGGCAAAACATTGGTCATAAGATTTAAAAAAAATACGTGAAATGTACTAAATAAGTTCAGGTCAACACATCAACGTTGGTATAAAATATTTTGGTTTCTGAACTGGATAAAAAAATAAATTTTGAAGGTTAGTTAAATTGATCTAATTCTCATCTATAAACAAAATTTAATATTATAACATTCTGTATACAAGAGTTAACTTGTCTCGAGCTTTGTTGAATTTTTATACCTTAAGAGAACAAAGAAATTTATTCCGAGGAAGTGTATTCTAGTGTATACTGTGTAGTGTATATCTCTCAGTGTATATACACTTAGCGGTGTGTATCTTTGTGTATATACACTGAGCAGTGTGTATCTGTGTATATACACTGAGCAGTGTGTATCTGTGTATATACACTGAGCGTTGTGTATCTATGTGTATATACACTGAGCAGTGTGTATCTGTGTATATACACTGATCGGTGTGCATCTGTGTGTATATACACTGATCGGCGTGCATCTCCGTGTATATACACTGAGCAGTGTGTATCTGTGTATATACACTGAGCAATGTGTATCTCTGTGTATATACACAGAGCGGTGTGTATCTCCGTGTATATACACTGAGCAGTGTGTATCTGTGTATATACATTGAGCGGTGGATATCTTTGTGTATATACACTGAGCGGTGTGTATCTGTGTATATGCACTGATCGGTGTGCATCTCTGTGTATGTACACTGAACAGTGTGTATCTGTGTATATGCACTGAGCAGTATCTATGTATATACACTGAGCGGTGCGTATCTCAGTATATATACACTGAGCGGTGCGTATCTCAGTATATATACACTGAGCGGTGTGTATCTCAATATATATACACTGAGCGATGTGTATCTCTGTGTACACATATACACACAAACAGTTTTGAATCGTAAATATTACGTTCAGTGCGACGTTGTTTTTAATCTATATTTTAGGAGTTAAATCGTTCTCCATCGCTGGTGAAGAGGTTGGTTGCAGCCTCACTGCCAGTTAACCATCATCGCTGGTGAAGAGGTTGGTTGCAGCCTCACTACCAGTTAACCATCATCGCTGGTGAAGAGGTTGGTTGCAGCCTCACTGCCAGTTAACCATCATCGCAGGTGAAGAGGTTGGTTGCAGCCTCACTACCAGTTAACCATCATCGCTGGTGAAGAGGTTGGTTGCAGCCTCACTACCAGTTAACCATCATCGCTGGTGAAGAGGTTGGTTGCAGCCTCACTACCAGTTAACCATCATCGCTGGTGAAGAGGTTGGTTGCAGCCTCACTACCAGTTAACCATCATCGCTGGTGAAGAGGTTGGTTGCAGCCTCACTACCAGTTAACCATCATCGCTGGTGAAGAGGTTGGTTGCAGCCTCACTACCAGTTAACCATCATCGCTGGTGAAGAGGTTGGTTGCAGCCTCACTACCAGTTAACCATCATCGCTGGTGAAGAGGTTGGTTGCAGCCTCACTACCAGTTAACCATCATCGCTGGTGAAGAGGTTGGTTGCAGCCTCACTACCAGTTAACCATCATCGCTGGTGAAGAGGTTGGTTGCAGCCTCACTACCAGTTAACCATCATCGCTGGTGAAGAGGTTGGTTGCAGCCTCACTACCAGTTAACCATCATCGCTGGTGAAGAGGTTGGTTGCAGCCTCACTACCAGTTAACCATCATCGCTGGTGAAGAGGTTGGTTGCAGCCTCACTACCAGTTAACCATCATCGCTGGTGAAGAGGTTGGTTGCAGCCTCACTCAGTTAACCATCATCGCCAGTTAACCATCATCGCTGGTGAAGAGGTTGGTTGCAGCCTCACTACCAGTTAACCATCATCGCTGGTGAAGAGGTTGGTTGCAGCCTCACTGCCAGTTAACCATCATCGCTGGTGAAGAGGTTGGTTGCAGCCTCACTACCAGTTAACCATCATCGCTGGTGAAGAGGTTGGTTGCAGCCTCACTACCAGTTAACCATCATCGCTGGTGAAGAGGTTGGTTGCAGCCTCACTACCAGTTAACCATCATCGCTGGTGAAGAGGTTGGTTGCAGCCTCACTACCAGTTAACCATCATCGCTGGTGAAGAGGTTG